>NW_017152423.1:2860-3807 GCF_001652005.2 Ceratina calcarata
GTTAAATTGGGTCGTTAAATATCGTCGCTCGTGATGATCGGTAGGTAACACGAAAAATACGTCAAAATATTTTATTGAACGAAAACAGTTATTAATTAGACAAGTTAAAATTGTGTTATTCGAACGAGTACACTAGAGGTTCGAAAAAAATAAATTGAAATAATAATTTTGTTCAAATTTTAGGAATCTATTTACTAATCGTGGCCGTGAACGCGGTAACAGCAAACGCTGTAGTGAAGCCCGAATACTGCATAGACTACCATCCACAATGTCCGGTAGATGAAACGGCTAATTCAACAGCGACTCATCTCCCAGTATATCAGAATTGTCATAAATTCTACAAGTGCGATTTTGGGCGCGCATGTCTATTCTCGTGCCCAATGTATAATGGTGGTACAAGACAGTTGGTTTTCAATCCAAAGCTGCAAGTTTGCGATTATCCATGGAACGTACCTGGATTGCCAAATTGTGAGGGTGACTCGAATACGCCCACAATAAGTACACCGACAGTTACTCCGCCGACAATAAGTACACCGTCAGGTACTCCGCCGACAATAACTACAACTACACCTGGAGGAAGTATACCTGGCGCTTGTCTAGACAAGTGCCCTGAGAGTGGTCACGCACGTGTAAGGCATCAACTTTTCTGCAACTATTATTATGAGTGCGCCGATGGGAAATACGTACTTGTAAAATGTTTGGAGAACTTTTATTTCAATTGCTACGTGCAGGCGTGTGACCGACCACAAAATCTCCCTCCGAATTATCCTTGCTCGGGTCTTGGACAATAATTATAATTATTTATTACATTCTCGCTATTTATCGTTCGAAAGAAATTAATGCGAAACGACTGTTTTATACACTTCTAAAACTCCATTCTCCGTTTATACATATATGTTTAAGAATTCACTAAATCTCTAGTGAAGTCAGACTTAAATTAGCTGTAC
>NW_017152424.1:0-262 GCF_001652005.2 Ceratina calcarata
TACTCCTAGGAGTCAATCTATGTGTTTTGGCAGCTGCATGGGTCAGCGTCTACGACACCGTCTTATCGCGGGCTACGTGCCGTTTTCGTCGCGCGGTCTTATCTCACTCCGCCGGTTGCGGGGAAAGATTTTGAATAAACGTTTATAATAAAATATTAACCTGTTTATTATCCTTTTAATATTATATTTATATAATATTATTAATTATATTTATTATCCTTTTAATAAATGCACCAGAAAGTAGTTAATTCGATGTTTTGCA
>NW_017152425.1:0-262 GCF_001652005.2 Ceratina calcarata
TCCACAGCGAACGCAATGAACGATGCTCCAGCGAGATGGACGATTGTTTGGTGGTTAGCGCTAGTTTCGTGGTAATTGCCGGGTTGTTAAAGCAAAGAAAAAAGAAGCGGTGGTGGAAACTACTTTATATCGAAATAGGCTGAGCTCCAGAGGTCAAGTCTTTTTAAATAGCTTGCACGAAGAAGAAGAATATGGTCACTTATGGTCAAAACTTTACCTGAATGTCATCTACAGACTTTAATTTATTTGTTGGAATAGATTC
>NW_017152426.1:0-262 GCF_001652005.2 Ceratina calcarata
CGACATGTCTCGTCGCCAGTTGGGAAATTTGTAACTCCCACTGCGCGTTTCGAGCACATACATGTTGATTTGGTGGGTCCGTTGCCGTCGTCAAGAGGGTACACGTACTGTCTCACTGTCGTGGACAGATATACGAGATGGCCAGAAGCATTTCCCATCTGCGATGCTAATGCAGAGACAGTGGCATTTACGCTTTTCGAAGGGTGGATTGCCAGGTACGGTGTACCAATAAGAATCACGACAGACCAAGGGCGACAGTTTG
>NW_017152427.1:0-262 GCF_001652005.2 Ceratina calcarata
CGTCGCGCTTCGCGCCTCGAACGATACAAAAGTACACACCCATCGGGCGAAAGGGTGTAACGGGCGGATCAGCCGAGCCACCGATAGGTGCCGTAGTGGTGCCGACCACTCGCTCTAAGAAACGCATCTTCAAACTAAGGGCGGGTTTCCAAATAAACAAGACGAATTAACTCTACTATATATATTAATACTATGGCGGTGCTGATGAGGTGGCACGGAAGGTCCGGCGGGTGGCCTTGCCACTGGGCCTCTACAAATAAGA
>NW_017152428.1:0-262 GCF_001652005.2 Ceratina calcarata
ACCGGTACCTGATGGAGGTCTTGGTATTCCGGCCTTCGAGACTTGGATACCTGGAACAAAGAAGAAAAGGATCAGCAATCTGGGTAACTCCGATTGGGAAGTATCTAAGATATTGATAGAGAATACTTATCTACAGGGCGTCATTAAGTGGTGCTCGATGGCCAGATATAAGAGGGAGGAATGGAGTCGCTTGCTGCATAAGTCGGTGGACGGCTTTGAACTAAGAGAAGTTAGGAAGTCCAAGCCCTCCTACAGTTGGTTC
>NW_017152429.1:0-262 GCF_001652005.2 Ceratina calcarata
AAGATGGAACGGAAATGATGAAGGAAGTCACGCACATCTTAGATGAAACGAAGAATATCGTTACGTATTTGAAGCGTACTGGATACGTAACTCGTCTGCCGAAGACAGTTCACCAAGAGACCGAGGCGAGGTGGAACTCAAAGATCAAGATGCTCTTTTCCGTTGTGGAACAATTTAGTTACATTGAGAAACTGTTATAGGAAGACCATCGTACTTTCGGCTACAACGTAAACGAAGCCCACAATTTAATAAAATTTTTCAC
>NW_017152430.1:0-262 GCF_001652005.2 Ceratina calcarata
CCTGAAAGCATAATGAGTGAACAAGGTCATTATTTTCTTGCAAATTTTCTCAACCATTGACGTCGGTCTATTTTTTTTGACGGCAATAGTGCTTGACTTAGGAGTGACTTTTTATTTATATAATAAAATTATATTTCTATATTTTAGAACACCTTAGAAAGGTCTAAATGTTTTTTTAAAAAGACAATGCTGCAGTTTTCTGGGAAACGTTTGATTAGATTATTTTGCCAGTTAATGCACCTGCGCAGTTTTTCCGGTGAAA
>NW_017152431.1:0-262 GCF_001652005.2 Ceratina calcarata
CTGCATACGTTTCAATAGCCTCTTTCTACCTCCCTACCCAAATCGTGCTAAATCTGTGGAAGAGTTTCGACCGTGGCTGTCCCTGCGTGGGATTATTATCGACGCTTTTACAAAGCTCTGGCGGCTTTGCGTGGCAAAGCCACTTCCGGACTCTTAGTCGGCACCCTCAGTCGGCTGAAGGCGACATGGTTGGATGAAGATCACGCTTGGGCGCAACGTGACCTGAGCGATACGCGGTATGCCTATCTCTGGGCGGATGGCA
>NW_017152432.1:0-262 GCF_001652005.2 Ceratina calcarata
TGTCAGGCTTCGGCCAGCCCACCTGGGTTTCCGCTTCTTTTTCGGGATGCTGTAACCTTTTGGAAGGCTTGGTTCCAGTGCCTTCTTTGGTTGTTCTTCCAGATCGTCGGAAGAGGTCTGGGTGCCCTGCGTGACCCATTTCTCCTCTTTGCTGGTAGCAGCTTGGGATGCAAGGTGCAATACCTTGTCAAACTGTTCACTGAATTCACTGTTTTCACCGTGTTCCGCATTAGCCATCTCGAATACTAATGACGATGACGCG
>NW_017152433.1:0-1052 GCF_001652005.2 Ceratina calcarata
CTTAAGCCGCTAGCCGCTCGGTCGACTCGTAAGAGTCCCGAGTGAAGAAATACAAATATACGGCACGCACACGAACAGAGATTGCTGAATACCGCTATTATATTGATCGTGATCGGATTTCGGGCATACGATCTAATAGCGAAGGAATTACGTAATCGCGCGAGAGAATTCGATTTCCAAGAAAAGGACGGACAGTTCCATCATTTGCGCAGTCGCGAATAATCGTGGTCGCACAATTGTGATTGCCGATGGATGGATTATTCCCGGATTGACCGTCGAAGAGTATGCTCCTCTTCGCCGTTATTGATCACATTCGATTCGACTGGAAACAGAATTTATTCTCTGTAAAGCGTTCGAATTACTCTAAGGAGTGGATTTAAGACAGAGATACTCTCAGTCTTAAATATTGTAGAGAGCAGCGAGTCTGAGCTTTTCAGTCCACTGTGCGGCAGATTGTAGAAAGTGCAATCTGCACCGACGTACAGTCGAGTTCGACGTACTCGCCTCTCACAATTGAACGAGTTAGGGGGCTTTTATCGAGACTAAGACCTTGAGCGTCTACTCTCTTTGCCTTTTGGCGGTAAAAGTTCCTGTTTGAGACGGCATCGTCCCAATTAAACTGGAGTTGATTTACGCCCAACTCCACAACGCGTTCCTCCCGCCCTCTACGCCGACTCCCGGTATCCGTCACTAATAGGCGTTTACCTATAGCATTTATAGGCTGTAGCTTTTTTAAGCAAGTCCGGAACGACGGTTTGGAACGACGTGCTCGTCGCAAACTCGTCCGCATTCTTCAACGGGTTTCAAGGACAGGTGAATCGAGCGCAACGTTGAAACAGTTTCCGGAAGGAAGCTCAACGTTTGAGCAGCATTGAGGCTGCAGTCGGTCATTTCCCTGAAGGAAAGGGACCGGCGTCGAGCGCGGCGATTGCTCGCTTCGCTACAGAAATTTTAAATCGTTTAGCTCGATAAGAGAAATCCATCCTCTTATCGAGCATAGGAGGTACGAGGAATCTCGCTCCATCAATTAATAAAATACAGTCCGCTAAAAC
>NW_017152433.1:4535-5445 GCF_001652005.2 Ceratina calcarata
AAATAATTATCAATATTAGCATACTGTTATACTTGTTATTTGCAAGCTGAAAGAATCTCCTACAGAAAGTTCGCATGCGGCGTGTTCAGGAAAAATTCGCAGGCTGCGATTTTTCCCGAACGCCGCAAAGGCCACAAAAATCGACCTTTCGGGACTTAAAAACCTATTTGAACGTGAACAGCGTGTGGTCTGACCATACTTGATCTCCTGAGCTTCGACGTAATTTCTCGAAGTCTCCGACTTTTACACGCTTTTAGTACATGCTGTAAACTTAGTTTTCGGCCCTGGCCAAGCTCACGGTCAGTTCGAAACCGGCACCACACCGCACACGCTGTGGGGATTGACCATAACGGTGTCAATAGGCGATCAAAATTACGCGCCCAACGATTTTTAACCCGTTTCAACAGGCATCATATATTACGGTTAATTTTGCCCAAATATAGGCTTACAATTTTACAGCTAGAATCTAGCGCGATCGGAAGACAATTACATCCAAACGGAAGAAGATCGCGGTGAGGTGAATGCGAGCTACGATTTGTCTTGCGATATTGGCATTTCGGAGTTGCGTTTCAAGTCGGATTCCTAGGCCGGAATAAACTAAATCCACTGACCCAGTTCCTTTAAATTAATTAGGAAACGTTGAGGGTTGAGTCAGTTCTTTGGAAACACGGCTACAGTTTAGCGTCTTCGGTTTTATTCTTGCTGATAAATTAATTTGTGCGTTATAAGGTCGGGACCTGAAGCTTTTTTCAACGAGCTTCCATCTTCACACAGTGTGGAGGGATAAACGTTGAACATGACTCTGCTTCGTTTCACAGCAAGAGACTTGCCCGTGAATCCGATTAAACCGATCGAAAGCTGAAAACCAGAGATCAAGGACATTCTCTCCGAATTCCGCACGGTATTGACG
>NW_017152434.1:0-262 GCF_001652005.2 Ceratina calcarata
GTACTTTAAAAAACAAACATTGTACATTATAATTAAACTTATTATAAAAAGTTTCAATTTGACTAATCTTGAGTAACAACTACTTTAATAAGAGCCTTGGATGGCCATCTGTTACATAACTTGGTTTGTTCATTGATAAGTAGACATTCCTCGATACTTTGTTGTTTGTTCATGACTTAGGATTATGACTAAGTAAATTCCAAACCTTTAGTTGAATACGAAACTTTCAAATTTTTCACAAGTTTTCATCAGTGTACTCAAC
>NW_017152435.1:0-262 GCF_001652005.2 Ceratina calcarata
CCGGATACACGCACGCACCGTTCTAAACGGAGGCGAGAGGACACCAACGCCCGTCAGTTGCGAATAACGGCGCCGGAGAACACCCCGCGCGTTAGCGGCGCCATAAAAAATGCAGGGGTACGCGTCAGCCAGCACCTAGCTTATTTTCTCAAACAGAGATCCCCGGACAAGTTTTCTAGCACCTTCAAGCACTCCAACGGCAGGCGCATTAGCCGATGATGCGGCAAGTCATAGCGTTTGAACCGGATAAGCAGCTTAACCA
>NW_017152436.1:0-262 GCF_001652005.2 Ceratina calcarata
CCTTCCTTGGCCGATATTCCACGAACCAGTCCTTCCGATGAGTCACGTGAGTAGAAGCTCCGCTATCGGTGAACCATACTTCTTCTGTACGCGCTTCGAGAAGTTTCTTCTCCTGCTCCCTCGTAAGCTTCCAGGATGACGTCATTCTTCTGGCATCGTCTATACCTAGCTCCGCCATGAGAGCTACATTGTTAGAAGTATTTTTCTCCTCTTGCTTCAGTTTCTTGTCCGGACAATTTCGAGCATAATGGCCCTTTTTATG
>NW_017152437.1:0-262 GCF_001652005.2 Ceratina calcarata
TGTACATAAGACGTATGGGGCTCTGCCATTTACATTTCCGGGATGACGATTTCACGGATGACACGAAGAAACGTCTACGACGACTGTCCTGTCCAATTGTATATACTGCAGGACGAAGATTAGAAGAACAACACGAAGATGATGTTCAAGAACAACTTGTACAAGTAGAAGAAGTGCAACAGCAGCAAGCGGGAGAAGACGTTCAAGAACGGCAAGAGGAATTGAGTGGAAACAATAATCAAGAAACCGTGGACATGCAAGG
>NW_017152438.1:0-262 GCF_001652005.2 Ceratina calcarata
AGAAGTGGAAGTGGGGGGAGGGTGAATTGGAGGAGGTAAACAAATTTAAATACTTGGGGTTCGTATTTAATAGAGAAGGAGGCTATAGTGATCATATAGCGGAACTGAGAAGAAAAGGTATGATAGCTTTAAAGGCAACATGGGGCCTTGGAGAGAGAAGATGTAGGAATGATTTTAAGACAAGAATGATGCTGTTTGAATATTTAATAAAAAGCGTGATAGGATATGGAGCAGAAATTTGGGGATGGAAGGAGAGGAAAGA
>NW_017152439.1:0-262 GCF_001652005.2 Ceratina calcarata
ATCACCAATTGACTCCACGTGGCTATTGAGAAATAATGGGAATTTTTATTAGTTCACTGTGTGTATCGTTTACAGAGAAATCGGTCCGGGTTCCCGATTTTATTAATTTGCAGAAATTAATTCGACCGAGCGGGCCGCGCGATAGGTGACGCTTCAATTAAGACTGGACAGTCAATCAAAGCTAATTGAAAACCCTTACACACCGTTTCGCGGCCGTTGATTGGATGCTTCTTCAAACGCGACAATTAGTGGTGACCAAAAA
>NW_017152440.1:0-262 GCF_001652005.2 Ceratina calcarata
ACTCCTAAACCGTTGGTCCTACGGGAAAATTGCATATGACCTTTCTTGTAGAGGAGAACGAGATCTACAATTTGTGTATAAAAAGTTTTCGCTATCATTAATAGTTCACGAGTTATTGACGAAGAACGAAAAAACAGTTCTTTGCAAATTACTCGTAAACTGTTGATGCTAGCGAAAAGTTTTTATACAGAAATTATAGATCTCTTCGTCCTCTACAAAAAAGATCTCTTGCAATTTTCCCGTAGGTTCTACGGTTTGGGAG
>NW_017152441.1:0-262 GCF_001652005.2 Ceratina calcarata
ACGCTCGAGAGGGTCCGAGGACCTCGCGCAGGCGCGGGTACCGCCGGTTACGTAAGGCGAGGATCGACGATCGATCCCGTAACCGACGGGCCACTTTGAATCCTTCCATGATACGAGTCAGTTCGGAGACAAGTGCAAAACGACTAATACGCGAAACCATTGCCAATTGATTTATTAAGACTCCGAATTAGTATACGAAACAGTAATATTGTGCGAGCATAGAGAGCGGAATTTGAGAAGTTCCTAGGACGAGTGGAGAGGT
>NW_017152442.1:0-262 GCF_001652005.2 Ceratina calcarata
GGTGATTTTGTAGGTGTTTTTAAACAATTTCCTTTGGCAAAATGCAAAGTGAGGCATGGATTTTGAATTATTAACGACAAAATACTGACCAATGAGAGTACGTGTAGGACCCGTGCTCAATCACGGTTAGTTGGGCTCAGTTAGGTTGGCACGGATCGTGACATTCGGCCGTGGCTTAGCGCGGGCCCTACATCTTCATCTACATCATCAGTGTTTTTCGTTAATAATTTAAAAACCGTGCCTCACTTTGCACTTTGCCAAA
>NW_017152443.1:0-262 GCF_001652005.2 Ceratina calcarata
AGAAGCTCCCGAAGACCGTCCTTCCCGTTCCCTCACACACCTGAAAAAGGGAAGACTTTCCGGATCCCGGGAAACGAACCCGGGCACCCTGACCATCTGTCGGCGGCTGTAAAAATCCCCGTATGAAGGCTTGGACTACCCCGCGCTTTGCAAAGGGAAGGACTCGCCAAAGAATTCTTTCAAAGATACCCTTCCACCCCTGGGGGAGGGAGGAAGGGTTATGTGGGATTTCCACCCACTAAAACCCCTCCGGTGGCCGTCC
>NW_017152444.1:0-1459 GCF_001652005.2 Ceratina calcarata
GGAAATTGTATAAAATCTTATTTTGTGAAATTAATTTAAATGAAATATAAAATAATTTCAAATGACAAATACAATAATTCGTTGAATAATTTATTTCTAAATTAAGAGAATGCTTGGAAATAACCCAGGATTGAAGTCTAAATCTGGCAGTCGAATCCCTAGCGCCCCAAATTCATTTTTAAGCGTCCATCTGTCCGAAACTCTCGTTCCATCGTCTCAGCCCTTTGACCAGCATCGCATCGGGAAGCATCCGATCGAAACTGGCTCACTCGGGCCAACGTCCTTCGACGTTCACAGAAAGAACCCGGAAAACCGGGTTACCTCGTGGTAGCTGTGTTCATTTTAAATTCACCAGACGCCAGGGGGATACGGAATGAACAAAAAGAGAGGAGAATAAAGGTTTTCCCTGAAGCACCGCAGCATCCCTGCGCCATCCTGCGTGTCTCCATCTCCATTTTTCATTTCTCAATTGGATAGAGTCGAATTGAAACGGAAACGCTTTGTCACGTGGCTTCAGAGTGATTGATACGAGATCTCACGAGTCTTTTGCAGAGTCTCGTAGTCTTGGAATTGAGATAGTAGATGAGAATCTTCCCAGAATCACCGATTCACAGCATTTCCGTATGTCCATATTTAAATTAAAATTTCATAGAAGCCACCTTTTATGAAAATCGTCAAATCATAAGAAATATAAATGAATTCTTGTCATCGAATTATATTTTCTATTCTATAGCAGATAATAATTTTATTTCGTTGACAATTTGGCAAGGGAGCTTTAGCCAACCACTTGTTGAAGTATTTTTGGCACCAATTGATTCGAAGATCCTCTCTACAGTTNTTGTGATTCCATGCTAGCTGGATAATTAATTTATATTCCTAACCATTGAGAAAGTCTCTCACGGACGGAGGTTAATTAAATCGTCTAATGAATACGCGTGTCCGGTAATTTTGTTTTCTCCGGGAATTTTTAATTGCGGGGAATTTCGTTGAAAATGTTAATACGCAGACACGAGTTTCCGGTAATGCAGAACGAATCCTGGTGCGGCCCATTACTCAGGGAAATTACAAATTAAACATTCGTTCCCACTTCACATAACAGTTTCAGCGAATCTCGTCTAGAATTCAGCGTGCATGTTGAGATAAATTTCAAATCTTCCCGGAAGACTAAATAAATTATTTATTCCCCAGTATTAACAATAATATAAACGTTCCTGTGTATTAGTTTGTTTTCAAGTCGAACAATTTTCACTCAGAATTTAACCAACGGAAATGAATGAAACGTTTTAACTGAAGTTCGAGTGATTGTATTAGTCAATTGCCATCGAGAGGAAACAAGCAGAATCCTTTTGGAGAGTCTGAAAACGCGTGATAAAATGAAATGTGTCGATATTTTTAAATTGGAAGGCCAGGGAAGCTTTCAATGTCGTGTTCGCGTTACATTTACGGAATTTAATACTTT
>NW_017152445.1:0-262 GCF_001652005.2 Ceratina calcarata
CACGTGTACTCGATACCGCCGCGTGGTGGACGGTATGTGTCCCGGTACAAGTATCAGTCCATCTAAAGGCATGGGAAAACTCAGCGGCGCCGGGGTGGCCCTGTCTTGCTCTGGCGTCTTTTTGATTTTTGGGATCCGGTATCCTGGATCCAATGTAGGAGTTGCCTCCGGCTTCTCCTCGCGGCTGACTCCAGCAGGTGTTGAGTTCACCTCCTCATGGGCCCCTTCGATGTGCACTTCCATCGGTGCCGTTTCGGCGGCT
>NW_017152446.1:0-262 GCF_001652005.2 Ceratina calcarata
AGCAAGGGCAAACGATTGATTATTGCTCATGTTGGGTCGTCTGACGGATTTGTACCTGGGGCTCTCCTTTGCTTTCAGTCTAAAAAAGATCCGGAGGACTATCATAATGAAGTGAATGGCGAAACATTTTTTAAATGGTTCCAAAAATTTGTGCCCATGTTGCAAGATGGATCTGTTATTGTCATGGATAACGCTCCATACCATAGTAAAAAATCGAGACATATCCACATTTAGGCTGGAAGAAAAATGATATAATTTCATG
>NW_017152447.1:0-262 GCF_001652005.2 Ceratina calcarata
CTGCGAACGTCTTTTACAGGGCGCTCACGCAGCTAGCTACTCTGCGTGAGGGAGCTCGGGTTGTAAGGCCGGAACTTCAACTAACCGCTACTATAACCTGTCCCCTTGTAAAATAATTCTGACGATGCCAAGAAGCATCTACCCGGAGGAGCTGTCCGACAACTATGGTCAGGCCCGATGCAGCACACTCCGGACTGTTACAAAGACCCCTACCGGGATAATTCAACCGGCGACCAGCTACGTACAAGAGCTGTGATGGTCA
>NW_017152449.1:0-262 GCF_001652005.2 Ceratina calcarata
ACAATACTTTAAATTAAGTTCATTGACATGATATTATCTTCCCAGAATCTCAAAATCCTTTAACAATTAAAATTCAGTATTTATTATTTGATATTACAATACACTTGTTAATACAAAATGTATTTTACAATCTTAGCACTCTCATACGTATTTATATTGTACGTACTTCACGCACGATGTGGCTTAATGTATAGAAGTAATAGGTATAAGTAACGAATAAAATCTGGCAATAATTAATTAGAATTAACTTATATATACGTTA
>NW_017152450.1:0-262 GCF_001652005.2 Ceratina calcarata
TTAAATAGTTTTACATGGAACTTACCGAAAAGAGAAAACAATCGACTTCACAAACTGCAGTCTACTGATTTTCACTCACTTGTACACGGCGGTTTATTCGCCGGACAGAACAAAAGCAGAATGACCGGTTATATCTTCTCTGTTCCTAGTCAGCACGTGCTCCTACTTTTTTTATCTTAAAGGTGGTTCATGCGAATTCAGTCATGGAATACTTAAAAATAAAATACACTTCCTATACACTTAAATGAAGGCTTTATAAAAC
>NW_017152451.1:0-262 GCF_001652005.2 Ceratina calcarata
TTTACAGTAATATTATAAATACTCAGGGTCACTATACTCAACCAATAACTATAAAGTACAACCAATCACCCGTGCCGTTTCGGACTTTTCGTTCTGCGGCATGATTGAGTGACGGGAGGACGCTAAAAGCAGCGACTTACCAGATTCTTCATTTATGTTGTTTTCACCAGTCACGGGAGACGAATAATGAAAGTAAAGACTGTAATGGGTAAAAATAAAAGAACAATTCTTATGTATTCTTACGCCGTTCTTTGATAGGATT
>NW_017152452.1:0-262 GCF_001652005.2 Ceratina calcarata
ATCTGAAAATGGGAATATTTAGTATGCACGTTTAAAAAAAATTACCACCTATTTTGGTAATAAATTATAAATAATATATAAATTTTTTTATTTCACAAAATTAAAAAATTATTTTTTTAATCATTAAATAACGTCCATAATTTTAATACATTTTCAATGGCGCATACGCCATTATGTAATGCACATCTATACGGCACGTCTTGTAGTGTCGACAATCTTGGAACGTCTACTTCGAGATCTGTGTTAGCATCTAGAGCCTGGA
>NW_017152453.1:0-262 GCF_001652005.2 Ceratina calcarata
AACTACTGCATGCATGCAAGTACATTCGATCGCTGTATTGATTAATGTTCTAAGGCCAGACATATCAAGTTGAAACAATTGCTTCGAAGAGGAGCTCACTCTTCGGCGGTCAATTGTGAAGTGTAATGTAAAATCCATCAGCAGTAATTTCTACTTACGTATTTTCTCTAAACGCTACAACTGTTTACTAAATAAATGTGTATTATACATATACAGGGTGTCCCAGAACTCCCTTTACGCCCGAAAATGAGGAGAAGCTGAG
>NW_017152454.1:0-262 GCF_001652005.2 Ceratina calcarata
CATTCCTAATACTACATCATCTATTCAAACCTCATGTCTAACCCGACCGCCCACCACGTGGCGGTGAATAGACCGCCAGACACCTCGTATCTACACCTACTCAAACAGTACTTCGAATCACAAGTTTGTTGTCATCGCGGTATGCACTAGGACGCTTCTATGCACGATCTACAGGTTGCAATAAGTGTAGATATGTCCGCAGTGTCTCTAAGAAATAAAGCCTCTGCTCTGTTAAACAAAATAATGACGAGCAAATAAATAT
>NW_017152455.1:0-528 GCF_001652005.2 Ceratina calcarata
TTTTTTTATAAATGCATTAAATCCATTAGATGAAACTTGATAAATTTTTAGGAAAGTCGAAAAAGGAGATTTCCATACGCGCAATCCTAATAGTTCCTAGGATTGACCATTATTCAACGTTTCGAATGTACAATGTAATCGGTGATCGATCGATAATAATTCGCGTATGGAAATTGTAATCGCAGAAACAATTAATAATTCACGCCGTTCGAAAACCGTCGCGCTATGAATAATAGACGAGTCGCGAGTCGCCGTGCTTATAAATCATTTCGTTAGCCGATCGCTAGGTAATTCATCGCAATTGATGCTTGCGTCGACGGATACGAGCTTGTTTCGCCCTTTTTTTTTCTATATGCAAAATATGCTAGCAGTGAGAGTTCGCCGACGTTATTTCAGTTTCGGGAATTCTACGAAATTCAACGAAATTTAATCCTAATTATTAGACTGCTTTTTTATATAAAATGAAACGTTTATGGGATCAACATTCGTTTCGTTGGGATAAACATTCGTTTTAACGGGCCTTACTAG
>NW_017152455.1:1044-1840 GCF_001652005.2 Ceratina calcarata
GACTGCTTTGGGCAATATAGGTATATACTAAGTTTCAGTCTTTCTAGTGTTAATCATCGCGTATGCAACAAGCTTTTGACGCACGTTTACGAAATTTTACGACGAGATTCGAAATAATGAAAATCAGATTTTTTCGTATCGCGATAGACAAGCTAGGGACTGAGAAGCTTACGCGATTAATTAATCAAGCGGGAGTCCTCGAAACTCGGAAGCCCTCGAAGTGAAAAAAGACGGAGCCAAGATTTCCGTCAGACGAGTCACGAACACTGTCTTGGTGGGGACCGAACCACCGTTATTAATAATGCTGTCTGGCAAAGCCACTCGATCCCGTCAGAAGAAAGTTTCTCTCCTCGAAGACAGACCGCGTGGCACTAGCCAAGGTGACATCTTGGCCCAAGGCCTGACATCCGCTGATTATGCATCCGTTGTTCTGGTGCATCTTCTGTTTCGGTCTCGTTACCGCGGACAGGCCGACCAGGTCCCTCTCGTTCCGAAAGGGTAGCTCCTTTTTCGTGAGTACGCCAACCTTACACGTTGCCTGTTTAAACTCCCTAATCGAGTAAACGCGATCCTCTTAACTATTCAACGCGTGCGATGCATCGTCAATTAGCTCCGCTCGCGATCACGCACCGCGTCACGGTTAGTGGCAAATAAATGTAAACGCTGCACGCGATGCCATGGAACTATTCAGAATATCACAAGTCAAAGTTCTCAAGGTTGAAATAATTTATTAGAAGAATTTTTAGCAACGTTTGTTTCTTAAGTACGAAATATATCGTTTTAACAGGTCTAGAAG
>NW_017152456.1:0-262 GCF_001652005.2 Ceratina calcarata
AATTTTTCAAAAAACCCATAAATTGATTTGAAATGAAATATCGTTTGGGAAAAGGTTTATCAGTAATAATACAATAAGTATGTCAAAATATTTCAAAAGAAAAATCCTGGATCCATCTATTGATACAAAATCCTTGGTGCGCCGGACGAAGTCTTCTAAGGACGATTCGAAAGGCTTACAGCAATCTATATCGGACAATACTAGATGAGCACTGAGCTCCTTGTCCCGCGAAACGGAACTGGCAAGGAAATACAAAAAAAAA
>NW_017152457.1:0-262 GCF_001652005.2 Ceratina calcarata
AAAACATGCAACAATTAAATTCATTTTTCAATATATATTTTAATCGTCTGTTTCTTTATTATTTAACTCCTTCATCACTGCCTCGTGCAATTGATTGCTAATATCTTGTGAAATTTTATAGAATGCCATGTCTCCCAGTCTCTTCAACATAGACTTCCATCCTATTAGGACACTGTCCACTTTATCCCGCTCTTTCTGTCTGTTTTCTTCCTTTCTTCGCAGAATGTCCGTAATTGCAGTTAAGGAGCAATTCCCCTCTACT
>NW_017152458.1:0-262 GCF_001652005.2 Ceratina calcarata
CAGTCGTTCTTAAATGTTTTGTACCAAGACGTTTGCATAATTCATTAAATAATACAGACTCGAATTGTCGCCCTTGATCAGATGTTACTCGCGAGGGTACGCCAAAACGAGCAATCCACGTTGACAAAAAAGCTGACGCCACCGTAGACGCCTCCATATCGACAATGGGGATAGCCTCGGGCCATCGCGAGAATCGATCTATGCACGTTAGACAGTATCGATATCCCTGTGCATATTGCATCGTGATAATATCGATGTGTAT
>NW_017152459.1:0-262 GCF_001652005.2 Ceratina calcarata
AACCTCTCTATAAGTATAAATCCTCTATAAACCTTTCTATAAACTCTTTGTCAGTTAGATTCGAGTAGAGTGTCTAATCAGCAAAATATATGATTCAGAACACGTGATATGGTAGTCAGCAATTTTCATGGAAATCCATCATTTCATGGAACTAAGAATACACCTTCTCAAAAGAATAAGTAAACCAGATGTAAGTAATTTAATTTCTATATTCATAAATGAACTACTAACTGGCCCACTGGCCAATGATTGGCTAAATTTC
>NW_017152460.1:0-262 GCF_001652005.2 Ceratina calcarata
CGTTCTTAATGCATATTCGATTGAGTAAATAAAGTAGAACCTTGGATCGCGAGCGCAATTCGTTCGGGAAACGTGTTCGTATACCAAAGGGTTCTTGTATCAAAATTTCCCCATAAGAAATAAGATAAATCGGTCCAGAATATCAAAATGCTTCTGTTTATTGTTGTTCCAAAATACTCACTTTGCTCTTTGTTAATATTTTAAATACAATTCATTTTAAATTATATATTATGTAGAGTTAATGCAATTGTTACTTAAACCA
>NW_017152462.1:0-262 GCF_001652005.2 Ceratina calcarata
GTGGACAACACACAAACAGCAAAAAATTAAAAAATTCTTGTATTCGATTATTTCATAAATTGTTCATTGAAAGGAAGAAAGAAATAATTGAACAAAAAGAATTGCTTAAATCGAAAAGAACAAGAAACAGAAATAAAGCCTTCATGACGTAACAAAATCATCTCGAAATTTATCAATCACGAAAATTTACGAGTTAAAAATGAATAAGTCGAAATTTGTTGAAATATCGAAATTATTACAATAGGAAGTAGAAGGTCCATAG
>NW_017152463.1:0-262 GCF_001652005.2 Ceratina calcarata
CGCACAGTGAGATTATGAATTGCCGACTCGTCGGTGCTCCGGCTCGGAAGCCCTTCTATGGCTTCCGAGAATCCAACATATATTTATCGAGAATTCGTATTCTAATTCTCGTTACGCGGAGACCGTCGATTTCCTCGTGATGTTTACCAGTACGGTACACCGTGTATAAGAAACGTTATACCGTTTCTTATAACCGTGCCGATCTGGTTTCATCGGAATTCTGTTTGTATTCACGAGAATTCGTACTCGAATTCTCGTTACT
>NW_017152464.1:0-262 GCF_001652005.2 Ceratina calcarata
AGTCTGAAGGATGCCCACTCGCCGCGGCGTATTGCTTTGGGTTAGG
Source organism: Ceratina calcarata (assembly GCF_001652005.2). Classification (NCBI taxonomy): domain Eukaryota; kingdom Metazoa; phylum Arthropoda; class Insecta; order Hymenoptera; family Apidae; genus Ceratina; species Ceratina calcarata. The sequence continues at coordinate 47 of NW_017152464.1, forward strand.
GCATTTTTTTAGAGCGGTTTGCCTCCTCGCGGTCCCGCCGACTAAGGCAAGAACCCCGGCCCGGCGAAACATAACCTCCGGGTTACGGTATGAGCATGGTTCAGGCATCCCGGGTTCGCAAGGCCCGTACTACAGCCGGGACGAACCCATTGCTGTAGCCCCTGGAGGGCACAGAAGCCGCGCAGTGGGCTAATGCAGTACGTGAAGAATTTAAGG
>NW_017152465.1:0-294 GCF_001652005.2 Ceratina calcarata
GGGTGATACTGTTTCGAATAACTATATTAATTAAGCTGTATACTAGGGCGTGGGTGGAAGTTGCTCGTAGGAGACTGCGGTGGTGGGCGAGTGAATAAAATAAAAAGCTCGGGAGCCAGTGGAGAGCTGCTAGTTTTGATTTCGGTTACGGGACGGTAGGAGCTCGAAATGACCTCGACGACGACGGCTGCGATCTTTCTGTTCCTCGCCTCTGGCATCGTTTGCCTCGCGAAACGTGAGTAAAAGACGATTCTTCGAGAAAGTGAAACGTTTTAACGTGTGCGAAATACTGGG
>NW_017152465.1:483-966 GCF_001652005.2 Ceratina calcarata
TTTTTACTGCTTTTCGGCAATATAGGTATATACTAAGTTTCAGTCTTTCTAGTGTTAATTATGAAACAATTTTACTTACAGCTGCGGCGTACGAAGGGCTCGCTGATGCAGTGTACCAACCGCTGAAACTGCGTGCGAAAAGGGACTCGACACTCTGCCCAGAGAGGTACGGGCGATTTCCACATCCGACGCAATGCGACGCGTATGTAGAATGCGAGGACGGCGTGCCTGAGCAAAAGCTGTGTCCCGATGGGCTCCTGTTCGACCCGACAAAGAGGTACACCTATCCATGCGTTTATCCCATAGACGCGAACTGCGATGGGAGACCGAACAGACGTAAGTTTACGGAGAAATAGTTAAGGAGGATAAAAAAGAGGAGATTTTGTTAGAATGAATGTTAGAGACGATATGAGAATATTTTATTCGATTAAACATGTTAAAGGGGATAAGGGAAGGATATTTTATTAGTATAAATAGTAGGAA
>NW_017152466.1:0-225 GCF_001652005.2 Ceratina calcarata
ATTATGTTTTCCTTTTGTCCGGTCTTTGTTTTCCTTGCTTAGCGTACGTATCGTGTCTCTCAGGTTTTTCCTTCGTTTGTGGATTATCCTTTATATTACATTGGTTCCGTTGCTGGTGATATTTCCATTACGGTGATTGTGTTTCCTATGGTTCCTGTGTTTTAAAACATAGAAAAGAAATTTTTTCATATTAATGATCGTGTTTTGTCTTTTTTATTTTCAGGT
>NW_017152466.1:513-1185 GCF_001652005.2 Ceratina calcarata
ACATTGTCCCGGTCAGGAGACCAGGGCGATTCTTTATGTTTTAGGGTGTTTTAATTTTTTATCTCTGTATACTACTTGTAATTTGGGCAATGGGATTTTAAGGGTTAAATAAACGATTGTTTGTTACCAGATTGTTAATAGTTTTTGTAACTGACCTGTCGTGTTTTATTTTCCCTTGTGCTCCGTTATTTCCTATTTTATTTCCTTCCTTTCTATTATAAAGCTTTAGCGTGGATGATATGTTCTCCGTCGGTTCCTCTAATGGGAGTGAGATTCTTAGTAAATCTTCCTCGAAGTCTGCTTCGTTATCCTTATTTGTTGTGTTGTTTTCCCTTGTGTTTTGTTTACTCATTATTTCTTCTTTCTCGTGAGCCGGGTTATTTGTTAATATCGCGTTTGGTTTTGTCGGCGCCGGAGTGCCCTTATTTATCGTTAGACCATCATCCATGGTTCTTGTTATCTCTTTGGGGACAGTGATTTCCATTTCTTGATAGTAGTTAATGTTTGTTGATAAGATGTACTCATCTCCGGCATTGTCAAAGGGGTTGATATCCTCCCTTTGTGGGATCGTCTCTTTGATGATCGGTGAAACATTTGAATTGACTGTTGTCCCCACTTTTTCGGTTCCTTCTTTTGGTTCGCTTATGAAATCTTCTTCTGTTACCTCTACCT
>NW_017152467.1:0-771 GCF_001652005.2 Ceratina calcarata
ATTAAATCAATGATTAAGAATAGTTTATTTGAATGTAACTATTTTTGTAACTCTAAATTCAACTAAAAACAAGTTAAATTAATAGCATAAAATGAATATGATGGAACAGTAGTTTTAAAAATATTCTGATTGCAAAATTGTGAAATATTCTAGTCGGTCATTTCATCTGGTGCGACTTAATATTCAAGTATATTGTATCCTGCGTCGATTTGGCTAAGGTTTTGAGTCATCCGATTGGAATTTTTGCAGTAGCCTTTCACAACTTCCATTCCCTTACAAATTACTTTATACATTTTATCCACGTATTTTTATCACCAAGGTACTTTTTCCTTTGATATATGATTTGAAATTTACTAGTTTCGTCGATTAATGCCGCTCAATTTTTCTGCCTGCAACCAGCAATGCCGTTTGTGTCTTTTTTCCTGATTTCAATCTCTTTTTTAGTAAAATTTTTAATGAAGTGAAAGTTGGACGATTTTCAGTTTAATTCACGACGTGGAAGCAATTTTGCTGGTGTTGAAAACTTCATTAGTATTTCACTGTTGCATTATAATTGTTACGGAAAAAAGTTTGACAATTAAATCACGAAAAGTTTTTTATACAGAAGTTGTAGGCATTGACATCCTCTACAAAGAAAGATTCTATGCATTTTTCTTCTAACTTCAATATTTAACGAGTTAAGTATGATTATTTCGCATTTTATTGGCATTGACAAAATCCGACCGTCCCACCGTCGAAACAGCCAACTTTTGACAAAAAATTTCGTTTTTC
>NW_017152468.1:0-1339 GCF_001652005.2 Ceratina calcarata
CGGACTGTTCCATCATTTGCGCAGTCGCGAAGAATCGTGGTCGAACGATTGTGATGACGGTACTTTATTTTAACTTTCTCTGTGAATCAGACAGCCCAGAACTCCTTCCCGTCTTTTACAACCCTATCGTATATTATACTAAGCCTACAATTCTTCCTTTGGCTTATACCTGGTCAAAATACGGCCGACCAAACCGTGGCCACCCTTATTCCAAACCTTGAAAAAGAAGTTTAACATTACCAGACTAAAAAATAATCAAGAATCCGACATACCTCTTCTTAAAAACATGACCAGAAATAATGAAAAATAACAGAATATAAAAATTCCCACATTTCCCAAGAGCAGAAAGACACAAGAGATGATTCGAAATATCAACATTCTTAAACAATTAAGCTTATCCTCCATACTCTTCAATTTTTAATTATTCAATAACAAAAACTTACGAAGAAATCTTCTCATATAATGAGATATCACCTAGTAAGCCTCTTCCAACTTTATTTCTAAACAAAAACAAACTTGGTACATCAACAAACCCGTTCACTACTAATAAATTAAGAAAAACATATAAATTTTCCCCGAACATACTAAGTTTCTCCTCAAAATATACAGACCCATCATAAATCACGCAAACATCTTTTCCAGTTTTTCAAGAGTCATACCATACCTGCCCTTGCCATCTCACATTTACCGTTTCTAACCGATCCTTCCTTTTTACCAATTTCAGACCTTCAGCTAAATCCTGGCACTCCAGATGAAACACATAATTCAAAAGAAAAAATCTTTCCCTTATTTCACCCCCATTATACAATAACAAACAAATCTCAAGAATCCTATCGACCAATTGTTAAACATTAGTATCAAAGAACGCTCCACCATCTCTAAAACTCATTACAAACCCTCATGTTCCCTAATTCATATGTTAATCTTATTCTTCTGATTCATTCATTAAAGTCTCCCCCAGTTCTCTGAAAAGTTCCCTATTAATTATATTCGAGCTAAATCTGTTCTCCATCTCCTTACATCTCACGATACCTTGATTACCAACATCCCCTAATTAATAAACTTATTATTAATAAAAATTCCATACTATTCATTATCCAAAATTCCCACTACTATTCCATTAAGTGGAAATTCATTTTTTAAAAAGTTTTCCTTTAACAAACTCCTCCAATCCTAGTCCTCTCATTGCAATAATGCATCTCCCTTCATATAATGGTCTTATTCAAACCTCAACTATTCTTCCTTCACCGATAAAGCAGTCAACAGAATATTATACATAAAAGTTTCCCTCATATAACTTTAAAAATTCCTTAATAAAATTAATTAAACCCAGACATCA
>NW_017152468.1:2730-4470 GCF_001652005.2 Ceratina calcarata
GATTAGGAATACGTCATCTACAACGACTCCAATATTTGAAGAACAAAATCCTTCGCAAAAAACAAGCGTCCAGCAGATAATTCAATCCCCTCTTTACAATCCTATTGTCCGCTATGACAGACCCCCAATGCCTTAACCCTCTAGCTCATACCTGGTCAAAATACAGACGGTCAGACCTTGACCAAAACGGCATCCTGCCTCAGAGAAAAACTCGACAGAATCACATTTGTGAACCATTATACAAAAATCCGTAATATTTTTAAAAACAAACCTCCCTTTAAATTATAACTGTTAATACCAACGACCGGGTATAAAAGTACCGTGGTTCCAAATCCCAAAAAAGCACGTAAAAGGATTTCCAAATAAAATATCAAACCTCTTTGATAACAATTTCAATCAAACTCCTCCCTCTCAATACGAATACCAATTAAATAATTAATCAACTCTACTATACCTCCCGTTTAAATGGCTCCTCCTCAATAATTCATCTAACTGATCATATAATTATTATTGAATAAAAAGATAGATTAATATAACTTAATAAACATAATTATTATTATTATTATTATCCCAATCTGAGTTAATTCTTAACTAGATTCACAAATCTAAGAAACTTTAATGTTATTAACTAATTACAGTTAAACTTAACAACAATTTCAAAGAACTATTTCAAATGCATATTATTATCACCACCAGAAGAATTAAAAACTTTTCCTTCTAAATTAATAGTTTCAAATCAGGTCTCCTTGAATGACAAACGATTCTTCAATTCCCTTATAATAGACAACAATTAAACACCGTTAAACTATTATAGAACATTCAAAAATTCCATAATACCGTATACTCTTATTTTAATACCATATTACCAACCAACACTTATCATCTTCGACATTTCCAATCATTAACCATCTCTCCCTTCCTAAACCAATACTCATTTCATTGACACTCTTTATCTTATTAAAAATAATTAACCAATTAAATCTACGATCCCCAGATTCAATTTTCGCGCACCCAACCAAGCGCCCTCTGTATCCTCCTTTCATCTACCTGCTCCCCTTCAAACTATTGCTAACCACATAACCTACAAACGTCACTAGGAAATCCACCAACTTATCGCCCTAGTTTACTGACCCCGCGTTCTAGTTTAGACAAGGATAACACCAACCGCTCAATTTAAATATCATTTATTGCCCAAATTTTCCACAAGACTAATCATCTCTTTCTTTCAGACGTTTCGAATGAAACAAAACTCCTACATGAAATAGACCTGCCAGGGAAGGTTAACTAACAGCTCATTGTTGTTAATAAATAAAAAGAGGAACAACTGTCCAGAGGTACTCGAATGAAACTAAAAATAGAAGAAAACTCCTAATTAAAAGGTAATCTATACAATTATTTCGTAAGCCTGATTAAATATATCCTTTAATTTATACAACATGCCCAAAAACCGTTACTTTTATCACCTCAACCCAAGATCTTTCCTTAATTATACATACCAAGTCACCTCCTACTCCCTTTATTTTAACAACAAACTATATATAGTCTCCAACAACTTCTTAAATCCCGATTTCCCAGCCAGAAAAAGCAGTTCCACCATCCCTCTTAGACTGATCGGAAAACTCCATAGAAACTTCCTGAAATAAATTCTTATTTCTCTTAATTAAACAACAATACCTGCAACTCTATCCCATTGATCAATAGCCTTGAAAAATCTTATCAATTTCTCATAAGGTATTGAAT
>NW_017152469.1:0-262 GCF_001652005.2 Ceratina calcarata
TGTGGAGGCTTGGCTACGTCGGCAGGTCGCCGCCGGGGCTCCGCTGTGTTCCTGCAGGGTCGTGATGCACTGCGACCTTCTGTGGAGGGTCGAGGCGAGGGCTGTCGGCGGGTCCGGTCCCGGTCCCGGTCCCGGTGGGTCCGGCTCTGGTTCCGGCCCCCGTGCCGCTTCCGTGGCGCCTGTCGTGGGGCCGGCGGTCCCGTCCTGTGAAGCGTCGTTCGCGCGTGTTCCGTCGTTACCCGCCGGGGGTTAGCCCGAGCGG
>NW_017152470.1:0-262 GCF_001652005.2 Ceratina calcarata
GAGGGCACCACTTGTGGGCTCAAACAGAGCTGTTTTCCCCCTCATGCCTTTGGGAACCCTCCCCTCGCCCATAATTCCACTTTAGGCACCGTCCTTTAAGTCCATGGCGTACTCTCTATATCCCACACATTCGGCCATACTGACTTTACGTCGTCCTCGACGAACTTAACTGTAATAAATTCAAATTCCCTTCTTGTTAATAACAATAATAACAAAATTAATTTTGGAAAACAGGAGGTCTTTGTATTATCACGACTCATGT
>NW_017152471.1:0-262 GCF_001652005.2 Ceratina calcarata
TATTCGCTGTGTACGGTAAACTACTGGTTTTACTAATCACTGGTGAATAACAGTAAGCGTTGTTGTAACTAGAGTTATGCTCATTTCTGGTGTAGGAAGGGTTCAAAGAGGGCAGTGTATCCTGATGATTGATTTCGTCCAAGATTTCAACAACAGAGAGATGATACGCCATGGCCACGTCTACCTGGCAGGCCTTACCTAAACCAGTTGTAGCCACTGGTCCACTCCGTGACCTTCTTCTCGCGGCCAGCAGTTGAGCGCC
>NW_017152472.1:0-262 GCF_001652005.2 Ceratina calcarata
GTATTTGCCACTGTAATTGGAAATGATCTAAAAATGATGTTTCTATATGATCTAAAAAAGATTTAGAAATAAACCTAACTCAACCTTATAAATATCTTCCGGAAAATAAATATGATTAATTAAAATCATGTGTACAGGGATTTAGATTTAGATGTATTTGAAAATGTGAAAGAATATTTCCGAAAATAAAGCATGTAAAATCCCAATACAGATTGCTATTAACAGACGACCATTTCCAAACAGCTTACGAGATGGTGAGATA
>NW_017152473.1:0-262 GCF_001652005.2 Ceratina calcarata
ATATCGAAGTTAGAAGAAAAACAACTTTTATTTGAAGCATTTTTCGCAATTTTCGTTAATTATTAATTAGTGAATGAAGCTCATTGCACGAGTACCGAATTTATCATGTTCATCCCGTAGGAGCTTGGAACTTTAATACCAGATGTGCTGACAATGTCAGGCTAGCTGCTTTAAAAGTGAACGGTGAAATTCTTTTTGAACAATTCCACCTCGTCGCGTCGTTTCACCATTTTTATTTTTCCACTCATGCCATAGAAGGAGG
>NW_017152475.1:0-262 GCF_001652005.2 Ceratina calcarata
ATACAAATCTTGAATCTTATAATTGAATTATCAGGATAATGTATTTGAAAATTTGAATAATTTTACTTTAAAAAAATAAGAGTTTAATTTTTTTATGATCTCTGCTCGTTAAAAAGATTTTGTCATTTACAAAAATAGAAGAGGGATGAAATATCCTAATCGTCATATGCAGACAATTAATTACACTGTCAGCATAATGTATTTGACAATTTGAGTAATTTAAAAAAGAGTTTCATCTTATGACCTCTGCTCGTTAAAACAA
>NW_017152476.1:0-262 GCF_001652005.2 Ceratina calcarata
ATGGCTCCCGGTCGGGCGACTAATATGATTGGAGAACTGCTTTAGTTCTCATCCAAGCAATTGTTTTCCTCTATATCTATGCATCAATGCGATACAGCGAGGGTGGGGCCGAGTGCAATCTGCAAGGGGTCCTCGGCCATCCCCATCTTCGCTGCTTTCCCAGAGCCATCGGGGGTTTTTTGTCGGTTAGAGTCCGACACTACCCCCGCCCCCGGCTCTCCCTAATCACTATCTGGGATTGGGGGGAGAAACGGCGGGGGGG
>NW_017152477.1:0-262 GCF_001652005.2 Ceratina calcarata
GAGATTGGTATTATTAGGATTATAAAAATTGACAGAGGCGAGACACATGTATGACAAGGAATAACTCGTTAGTGGTCGTAAAGCGGCTAATTGAGGCTAGCGAAAATGTTTTTATGCAGAACTTGTAGGCACTGACGTCCTATAACTTCGATATTTAAAGAGGTAAGTATGATTAATTGGCATTTTATTGGCATTGGCGAAATTCGCCCGTCGAATTCAGCGAACTTTGGACAATACTTTTCCTTTTTCGTCAATAACTCCC
>NW_017152478.1:0-262 GCF_001652005.2 Ceratina calcarata
AGTGCATGTAACTCATGCAGAACCTTCTTTTTTAATCACGAATCTCTAACAAGTAATAAGTATGTTATGATTTCTAAAATAAATAAAGATTTAAATTAATTATATAATATTTTAATAAAAAAAATTATATTAATGATATATATAATTATATAATGATTAAATTAGTAGTATTAAATATTTTAGGGGATAGGTGGCCCCTAACGGGTTCGGAATCGAGGTACGAACACTAAGAGAACCGGACACTGATTTTTTACTTATTAAA
>NW_017152479.1:0-3534 GCF_001652005.2 Ceratina calcarata
GGGTTTTTTTTTTTTTTTTTATTTAAGCAATTTTAACTTCTCTTACAGGAAGTTATTTTGCAGAACAGTATAACAATTTAACAATGTGATACATGATATAATAAGGTTTCAGTTAGATGTGTGTCGATGTATTCCATTTGCTTGATTACAGTATAATATTTAAATTTTAATTTCACAGTTTTTAATGTAAGAGTACAATATTTTACAAATTGCCGCAGTAGGATTTGACAAGAGTGACGTGTATGTCATCGGAAGAAAAATGTTGTGCTTGCGTATATTTTCTATGAACGACGCACGTTTGTCGTCAAATAGAGGGCATTGCCACAGTATGTGGTCAACATTTTGATATTCAAAACCGCATTGACAAAAAGGGTTATCTATTAGACCTATTCGGAAAAGAGAGGCAGCTAGGCTGTGGTGGTCTGATCTACATCTATTTATGGTGACGATTATTTCTCGCGGTAATCTTATTTTAGCAAACCACGGCTTCGAAGAGTGATTAAAGAAATTGTTAAAGTAATTTCTCCCTTTCTTTAAACCTTCATTTCTTATTATGTCCGTTGTGTTTTTGATTGTCTCTGCTTTGGTTGATTCTTTTAAGTCTGAGTATGGAATTTTAATAAGATTGGTATCTGCGCGTTTTGTGGCGGCTTCCTTTGCAAGAATGTCAACACGCTCATTTCCACGTATCCCTTTATGCGCAGGAATCCAATAGAGCTTGATTTCATTTTTGAATGACGACTTGGATGCAAATTCGTATATTNTGTTTACATTTATATTGTTAATTAGAACGTTGTATTTGTAGTTATATACATTGTAGTTGCTTCGAGTGTACATCATATCAATTGTATGGCTATAAACATTTTCTATACATTTCCGTAGGAGAAGGGTGCTAAACTTACGGTTATTGTTGTTATTTTTAAGAAGTTTGTTGAAGTGGTTTATGGTTTTGTGTACTAGCAATTTCTTGTTTGTGTATATTTTATAAAGATAGCTCTTGCATAAAAATTTTGTACGCTCTTGTATTAATTGTATTTTAGATTCTGCTAATAATATGTTTGTTGGAGTACTTATTCTATAACCAAGAGCTAATCTGATTGCGCCAAACTGAATTTTCTCAAGTTGTTGAATTTGTAGTTTCTGGGTAGGATAATAGACAAAACAGCCGTAGTCAATGATTGACCTGACAAGACTCTTATAGAGTTTAATTAATGTAGTGGGGCTTGTACCCCACCATGTTCCTCTCAGAAACTTGATTATGTTTAGAGCTTTAAAACATTTTTTCCGTATCATGTCAATTTGATCATTAAACGAAAATCTGAAGTCGAAGACAATGCCCAGGAATCGAACCGATTTGCTAGACTTGACTATGCTGTTGTTTACTTTTATTTCTGTTTGTCCTGGTTGAATTTTATGCTTGTTGAAGTGGATAAATACTGTTTTATGAGGTGAGAGTTCGAGTCCGAGTTTACATAAGTTAATTTGTACCGTGGCAATTGCTTTTTCGAGTAGTCTCTTGCACGACTTCACAGGAGATCTTTTGCAGTATACCGCAATGTCATCTGCAAACTGTGATATAATTACACTTTTCGGTAGATTTTCACATATTTTCGCTACATATATCGTATACAGAAGAGGGCTTAGGACCCCACCCTGCGGAACACCTTTATGTACAAATCTAAATTGGTCACCAAGGGTTTCGGTATAAATTAGCCTTTGATAAGTTAAGAATTTTATGAATTTAATGACTTTGAGCGGACACCCAATTGTTGCCAATTGTTGTAATAAAATGTCTGAGTTTACATTATCAAATGCACCATTGACGTCTAGGAACGCAGCTAGAATATCCCTTTTTTGACTAAAGGCTTCCTCTATGTTCAGGGTTAAATTTACCAAGTTGTCTATGGTCGATTGTCCTTTACGAAATCCCGATTGGCTATCCGGAAGAATATTATTAATTTCAACCCACCATTGTAATCGGTTTTTTAACATTGTTTCAAATAATTTACATAGACAGGAGGAAAGACTAATCGGCCTAACATTTTCGCCGTCGGATTTTTTAATGAAGTGAACGTATGATTTCTTCCAATCTGACGGATAAGAATTAGTATCGTACATTTCATTAAGTATGTCTAATAAAATTAGTTTATACTTTATTGGCAATCTTTGAAGAGTATTGTAATCAAGTCCATCAATGCCGCAAGCTGAACGGGTATTTTTATGATCGAGAGCCATATTAAATTCGGTAAAGTTGAACGGGAATTCCAGAAAATCATTGTCTTTACAAATGGGTACCCAGTCTGGATCCATTGGGCACCACGGGGAACTGATTTTATCCAGTGCAGTACAGATTTTCTCTTGGTCTTGGTGGTTCTCTGAATTGTGACGAGGTTTTATTTTGATCCATGCGTTTTTTAAAATTCTGGTTGTGTCCCAGACGTATTTTGAGTCGAACTGAAAATCAATATTTTCCGCAAATCTGATATAGTTTTGTTTCTTTTTATTTTTAAAGGTTTTTATAGCTAGTTTAGACATTCTTTGATATTCTATGAAATGGTCTGGGTTTTTAGAGTGATTCCACTTTTTGAATGCAGCTTTTCTAAGTCTTTTGATCTTATCACATTCCAAATCCCACCAAGACACTGGGTTTCTATGAATTCTTTTGTTTACAATTCTTCTTTCAGGTGTGCTAGATTTAATTGCATTTGTTAATATGCTTGTAAATACAGCATATTTTTCGCTCGCAGACTGGATATTGTAATCATCTGTCAAGAATTGAGAATAGTTTTCGTTTAAGTTCTCAATGACATTTTCCCAATTTGTTCTTACCGATGCAAGATTAAAAGATTTCTTACGATATATACTTTTCTCTATGGATAAATCAATGAATAAAGGAAAATGGTCAGAACCCCAAGTTTCATCGTTAGCTCTGACATCGATTTTGTTAGAGATATTGGTGGAAGAAAATATAAGGTCTAAATTAGAAAAGGTGAGATTATTGGGTTGGACATGCGTATGGGTATTTGAGTTATGTAGAAACATATTAGATTTATTAATGCTTTCGCATAGCCTGTTGCCATTGGTATCATTTTTCGGACAGTTCCAATTTTTATGGTGGGCGTTAAAGTCCCCGACAAGTATTGTGCTATTCCTTTTGTCAATTTTATTAAAAATTTCGTCCCATAATTTCTGAGCTATCGTAAAGCCTGGGGCTCTGTAACAAACTAAGAAATCGATGTTCGGTCTTATATTAGTTATTTTAATACCTGTCATCTCAATAAAGTTTTCGGAGCATTCGAGGCCGTTGATTTCGACGTAAGCCAAGTTGTTGCGAATTAGGATTAAGATTCCACCTCCCTGAGCGTAAACGCGGTCTCTTCTGAAGGTCTTGAATCCGGGAAAATGAAAATTAATTTCATCTGTGAGCCAGGATTCCACACACACGAATATATCTACGTCGACCAATATCATTGAGAGCTCCTCCTTTCGCTTCATAATGCTTCTGGCGTTCCAGAAAATAATTTTGAGGTCCTT
>NW_017152480.1:0-262 GCF_001652005.2 Ceratina calcarata
CATGGCCTGTCTCCAAATGGGAAGGTTGCACACACCCCGTTGAAAACAGGCGTTGTACCAGTGCCCGAAATGTTTGTACACTAGATGTCACGTGATGCGGATATTGTTCACAGAATAACTCCACCGCGGCCACTGGGATACACCCCGCTTCCACGTACACGACAAACATTCTATAATATTCAGCGTTCGTTATTACACGCGTCATGGTTCTGGTGTTCACGAAATGACAGAATCGAATGACTGGTTCCTCGCAGTTTTCCTC
>NW_017152481.1:0-262 GCF_001652005.2 Ceratina calcarata
TCCGCGTCGCCTTGCCAAGAAAGCTAATTCGCCGCTAAGCGGCGTAGAAAGCGAATATATTCGATTTCTTTCTAATTAGTATGCTTCCGAGAGAGCAACACATATCAACGAGAATTCGTATTTCGAAAATTCTCGTTACGCGGAGGCCAGCGTGTACCATGCGGGGCGGTGTTTACATCGCGGCGCCGAACATAAGAAGTGTTACACCATTTCTTATACTCGGTAACCGTATCTATTCCTTCGAATTGTGTATACATTTCCA
>NW_017152482.1:0-262 GCF_001652005.2 Ceratina calcarata
TAAAGAATTTCCAGTGTACGAACGTGCAGAAGGTAAGGAAAAATCTATTTTTTAGAAGTGTAGACGAAATGTACTTCCGATTTATTACATTTGTACAAATAATTAATTACTTTCCTGTGTCTTACTATTTACCAGCGAAACTTTCGAACTAATTATAAAAACTAATTATCATCGACAGCATATGAAAATTAATTAATGATTAGAAATAAAGACTGGGAACTCGTATGCCTTTTCTCATTTCAGAAAAGAAAAATGAAATCCA
>NW_017152483.1:0-261 GCF_001652005.2 Ceratina calcarata
CAGTAGAGTCTTCAGTCATCGATCAGTAGAGAAACAGTTACCAGTGTTCACGCCAATCAATCTTCACTTCAATAAGTGTTAATCAAGCTTCAGTAATTACAATCGACATTTCAATACTTACTACTACTTGCAACAGTCTTCGAATACAATATTATACGAATAATCAATTGTGCATCAGCTATCAACGAATTCAATCCAGTGCGAGGAAGAGCCTCATTATTATAATTATTTACCATTGTTACTCCATTTAAAATATTGTGA
>NW_017152484.1:0-261 GCF_001652005.2 Ceratina calcarata
TGAGGACCGTTAGCCGTGAATTCAGGGCCTGGCTTCTTCCTGCGCAGGAGGTGATATGATTTATGCGTCTCCTGCGCACGTACGCGGTCCTTAATGATTGACTCATCGATTCGGGCATCGATCGCATGATCCTGTGCTCGATGCGTGAGCGCCTTGAGTTTTTGAGATTATTTCTCAAACAGTACGAATAAGAGTAAGTGAGAGAAAGAATAGGCGCGATTCTTCGCCGCATAATATCGTGCCTGACGTGTGCGCGAGAAC
>NW_017152485.1:0-261 GCF_001652005.2 Ceratina calcarata
TCGACCGTCTGATGGATGGGTATACGAAGCTTCTGGCGGAGAGAGAAGCTGTAATAACGGTATGTGATTTCATGAAAGATGAGTTGACTGTAGCTAAGGCATCAATGGCGGGATGGGAGAAGGTGGTAGATATGATGAATGGATGTAAAGACGAAATTGTGAACGCGACTAAGAAGATGGAACAAGCATCTAGGTCGGTGGTAGAGCAAAAGAACGACGTTAAAGAGGTCATACGGCAGGCCCAGAAGGCGGGTATGGAGG
>NW_017152486.1:0-261 GCF_001652005.2 Ceratina calcarata
TTTAAGATATAAATACACGTATAATTATAGTATTATGTATTACGTCTATTGAAATATTGACGAAACGAGAGGAATTCTATGATTAAAAACAATTTTTTAGAAATACTAATCCTTAAAAGAAATACCCCGTTGCGAAATGTTTCGAATATCACAAATTAATTCCCCTCTTCCCTTAACGCCAACAAAATCTTTGATCAATAATAATTGTGGATTACAAGGATAAACGATTTTCATGCTAACATTAAAAGAAGGCACTCAATC
>NW_017152487.1:0-261 GCF_001652005.2 Ceratina calcarata
TCTTGTCGCGACTCACGCGACGATCATGTAGAGCTGTATCTTCTGTAATGACACGTTCGGCCCTTTTCAGGGCCTCCGAAACATATGACGAGGAATGACTTTTCAATCATATACGAACATCATTAACATAATAACGTACAAGAAATTGGTTTCCATCAAAAGACGCTTCTCGAACCGTGCAAGTTTCGTCTAACAGACTATCCCCTATAAGATTCAAAATAATAAATATTTGTCCACTATCACCGTGGGCACTTTATGCAT
>NW_017152488.1:0-261 GCF_001652005.2 Ceratina calcarata
ATTCAGTAATTGGTATAAAATTAAACTGGAACGTCCGTTATTGACTTTATCAAATCAGAATTCCAAACAAAAAGAAAATGTATTAAATTCCTGTTTAACTAAATTGAAAGCCACATTCCGCTTAATACCATCACTAGTTTAATTATAAAAAAATCAAGCAAATTGCAGTACCCATGCAAAGAGCTTTAATTAAAAACAATATTGCTCTCGACCAATTTTAATAACATGTAATTTGAAATGAAACATGCGATATTGTATTCC
>NW_017152489.1:0-261 GCF_001652005.2 Ceratina calcarata
CTGAGGAATATAAGTGAAGAGTGCTCCGATATAGAATCAGATGCAACAAATTCCGAACTATCATCTGAAGATGAAGCGGATTATATTCAAAGTGAAACATCAGACGTTGAAGATAGCGATGAAGAGTCGATCATCAACGATCGAAATGAAAGTGTCATCAATATGCGCAGGAAAAGGTGTAGGGTGCTAAGTAATTCAGGCTCTGGTGAAGAAACCACCTTTCAGGAGACCGAAACAGCCGCCGATGGTACTGTGTGGTTA
>NW_017152490.1:0-3376 GCF_001652005.2 Ceratina calcarata
TATAATTTTTTCAGAATTTTTCAACATTTTCAAAATCTCTGACAAACGTCCTTAATGTTTGGCCAGATGAACTTCTCTCTCAGGTGACGAACCGTTACACGGGCGTGGGGTGTGCCGGAGAATGGACACTGTCGAACGCTTGTTTTCGTAGTTCGGCGGGAACGTACGGGCGAAAATGGGCTGTGGATATGTCGCAGTAGATCGGGTAATCGTCGATGATGAGACGTTGTAGTTTGATCGACGAATTTCCGACGGTTAGGAGATTTTGTAATTCGTCATCCGTTGCCTGAGCAGTCTGGATGCTCTCCGACGTCAACTTTCTAGGCATGTCGATTGCGCTGATGCGTGAGAGAGCATAAGCTACGACGTTGTCCTCTCCACATACATGGACCATCTCAGTTGTAAACTGCGAAATGAAGTCGAGTTGATGTATTTGCCGAGGAGATGCCTTTTCGGGGCGTTGTCGAAATGCGTAGATCAGTGGGCGGTGATCGGTTGTAATAACGAAATGACGACCCTTAAGAATGTGTTGAAAGAACTTAATGGCGGCGAAGATCGCAAGAAGTTCTCGATCGTAGACGCTGTAACCGGCTTCTGTTTTGCTGAGCTTACGGGAGAAAAATCCGAGGGTTTTCCATTCGTTGTTGACGAACTGCTCGAGCGCTGCTCCAACGGCAATATCGGAGGCGTCGGTTGAGAGTGCTAGAGCCACGTTGGGCGTGAGGAAGCTCACCTGAGTTGCTGCGGCGATTTTCCTCTTACACAGTTCAAATGCGGCTTCTGATTCAGCAGTCCATGGAATTTTTCGCTTGTCTCTCTTTTTAGAGTCTTTCATAAACTCGTTGAGAATTGCTTGCGCGTGTGCGGCATGTGGAATGCAGCGGTGGTAGTAATTTACCATTCCAAGAAATCTGCGAAGATCCATGATCGTTTCAGGCTTCGGGAACTCAGTGATAGCTTCCGTTTTTCTCTCGGGCGGTGAAAAACCATGGCAGTTGACTTTGTAGCCGAGATACAAAACCTCTCCCTTCAAAAACTGGCATTTCGCGAAGTTAATGCTAAGATGGTTGTCGCGTAGGATTTTGAAGATGCTCTCTAGGTGTTTCAAATGCTCCTCCTTAGTTGCGGAGCGAACTATGAGGTCATCCATGTAGCAGTCTGCGAAGTCGAGTGCTCTTAGAAGATTGTCCATTTTGCGTTGTTGAGTTTGCGCGCTGTTACGAAGTCCTTGAGCCATGCCAAGAAATTCGAACTTACCAAATGGTGTAGTTATTGCAGTTTTACCTATGTCCTCCTCTGCCATGGGAGTCTGGTAGAAGGCTCTCTCGAGGTCGATGATCGTAAACACTTTGCAATTGTAGCAGCGGTGTATGATGTCTTCGATATTCGGAAGTGGGTAACTGTCAGGTATAGTAACGCGATTGAGACCGCGATAGTCACCTGTTGTGCGCCAACCACCTTGAGTTTTCTGTACCATGTAGATTGGACTCGCCCATTGGTTGCTGGACGGTCTAATGGTACCTAGATCCAGAAGAGTTTGAATATCGTTGCGAGCTGCTTGTAACTTTTCACTCGTAAGACGACGTGGGCGTTCGGAAACAGGAGGTCCTGTCGTGAGGATGTGATGCACGACTGGACTGTCGACGACACGGGGCGGTGACGGAGGTTTCGTGATCTCCGAGTACTTCTCGAGGAGTTGACGGATGTCCGGAGGAAGAGCTGAAGTGTCCTTGGTGATTGTGGAAACACTGTGAAAGCTCGTTTCGCAGACTTGTCCGATTACCGACAAGCTCGTTGTCGGATCAATTAGACATTTGTTTTTTAGATCGATCAGGAGTCCACAGTGTGCGAGGAAATCAGCACCTATGATGGGTGTCTTGACCTCGGCGAGAGTGAAATTCCACTTGAAATCGCGGCGAAGTCCGATTTGCAGAGATAGTAGTTGCTGCCCGTATGTGTTAATAACTGTGTTATTTGCAGCGAACAGTTTGAGATCCAGCAGATGCGTGTTATGTCGGTTCCATGTGTGAGGAATGATTGAAATGACGGATCCTGAGTCAACGAGGAATCTTTGATTCTTAGCTGAGTCGGTGATAAACAGGCGGGACTCTTTAATTACGGCGTTGTTGTTTATGTCCGGGCTGCCGCAGGCCGTCTGGATGTGCGGCAGCGCCGTTAGTTTTCCGATCTAGGCAAAGTCTGATTGACGAATGTGCATGGCGTATGACAGTTTCGAGCGTTGGCACCGAATCACTGGTGGTAAAAACATAACCCATTCTGCAGTTTCTGCACCTGCGACGGAGGCGTGGCCGAGCGAGAATAAGAACGAGAGCGTGATCTCGGCCTGCGAAATTGGTCTAATTTGCTCGAAACTTGGTGCAATGAGAGTGACAGGGTCTCCACAGACCTCTCAAGTGCACTCAGTCTCTGCTTTGTGCTGCTGTTGTTGTAGGTGTTAGTTGCCATCATCTGAACATTGGTAGGGCTCTGCAGCGGTGGAGGTGTGACTGCTTGACGGTACGTAGTCATAACGTGCGAACCAGTGTGGTTCTCCATCGCTCTATCAGCAGCCTCTGCGAGTTGATCGAGCGTACTGGAGCTCTAGACAGCTTTCAGAATTCTGCTGACAATGTCGGGTAGTAATACTAGCCATCTGCTGCGGAGGAGTTCCTCGGATGCTCTCTCTCCAGCTAAATCTCTCATGTGCTTTAATAGTTGACTGGGCTTTTGATTCCCAAGCTCTAATTCTGTCAGCAATTTATGCAAGCGGCGATCAACTGATTCAGTAAAACGTTCGATAAGCTGGGTTTTCAGAAAACTGTACTTATCTGCTGCTGGAAGTGCTTTAATAACGTCGGTCACCTCTTTCATGTATTCCGGTTTGAGTGCGGCAACAACTGCGTTGTACTTGGCTATGTCCGTATGGATGTTTCTGTTTTGGAACTGGGTTTCGATGTGTAGAAACCACAGGTCTGGATCGTCACTCCAGAAGTCAGGTAGTTTAAGAGGATTGAGAGCCATTACCTGCGGATCATCTGCATTGAATGCATATGGGAAGTAGCTCGGTGCAGCTGGTTGAAATCCCGGTGTGCCAACTGGTGGAGGTCCATGCTGCTCTTGTGCACCGTTAATTGGTGTCGGATCAATCGGTCCATGTGCACCGAGAGCCTGATTTTGCGGAAATTGTGGGTTTAACGGCTAGTTGCTGGCCCTACGTGGTGGTGAGCGTTCGGTTGTCATAACGAGCATCAGATGAACACGAGGTAGTTTGAGGTTATTGCTTCTAATCTGTTTGCATCGGCGGGGTCACCAATTATGGAGATGCTTCTCTCATATAATAAAGACGGGAACGAAGTAATAATAACTTATATATATT
>NW_017152491.1:0-261 GCF_001652005.2 Ceratina calcarata
ACTAATAAAATGCTAATGGCAATAAGAATGATAGTTACCTGTGGCGATAGCCACCAGCGTGAGGAAGTTCAGTCGAAACATCTTGTAGTCGAGTTCTGACGACTTGTCTGCCTCTTTTCCAAAATTCATTTCGTATTTATATGAAAAATTGTGTAACCTAAAATTGGATAGGAATCAATTTTACTCATCGATAAGGGGAGATAGTTCCAAGAAAGAGCGAGATTAAATATTTTCGAGGCTGATCGCGCGTTCCGCGTCTGG
>NW_017152492.1:0-261 GCF_001652005.2 Ceratina calcarata
GTCGGTGTGTCGGAATATTTTTGTTCTCTTTCTCTCTCTCTCTCTCTCTCTCTCTTTCTCTCTCTCTCCCTCTCTCTATGTACATATCTGTTATATGATACATTATTCGGCATTTCTACTTTTTTCTATCACCACGTTTTTTTTTTACGTTTTCTACGTCCCGATGTACATACGTATCAAATATTTTCGTATGTTATACGTTTCCTTTCAGTTCGTCATTTTTCCTGTTCGCGAAACGTAAAGGAAAAGAAGCAAATACGA
>NW_017152493.1:0-261 GCF_001652005.2 Ceratina calcarata
ACTCCGATTCCGAAGGTAATTTCGGGGAATATCGGACCAGCTTAAGGATTTCGCGAAATCGCGAAATTAGTCCGTTGTCGATCGCCGGAAGATTACAACCGCAATGGAAAGTACATCGGAAGTGACAGGAACCGCAGAATTTAATGCGAAATTCGAACAGTGTATGTCCTTGGCGGGGCACAGGGAAGACGCGGTGCAGACCGAATCTCCACGCAAAGTGGCCCCTTACGATACGGCGGACGAGGACGCGGCCGGTCCATC
>NW_017152494.1:0-261 GCF_001652005.2 Ceratina calcarata
AGTTTTTTCTCGAGAATCATTCAGCTCCGACAAAGAGCCAAGAAACCATCACTTATAATTTGTACACGAAGTTTTTTTAGAATAAAGTTATATTGTTGACACGTTACACTGCATCCAAATTCAATCAAGTCATCATTCAAAATCAGCGGTAGCCAATTAAGTTGTATGGCGCAGTTACCGTTCGATACCGTCGCACCAACGCGCAAACTTACAACCCTTTGGCAATTCAATTTTAGAATCGCGGAATCACGGTACGATACA
>NW_017152496.1:0-261 GCF_001652005.2 Ceratina calcarata
ATATGCATTAACGGCTACCTCATATAAATGATTAGAAATTGGTATCTGTGCGAGCTCTACATCATCTGTAGAACTTATCCTTGGGGATAATCGCGGGACTGACCTTACAATCCTGATTTCTACGTGGCACGAACTGATGCGACAACGTGATGCTGTAAAGTAGCATTTAAATTCATCTGTTCTACCCCACTATGGATTGATGAATGATGTGTGGAGTCTGCATCAATGCGGGGTATGAAACTCGCAAAACTAATTATAGGC
>NW_017152497.1:0-261 GCF_001652005.2 Ceratina calcarata
AATTTTTCGCTCGGCCGGAAAGTGGGGACGACGCGACCATGGTGGGGACTGGTACATTGATGGGTGTATGCTAGGCATGGTCAGCGAAGGCGCATGAGGAGAATAATAGTGGGGATCGGGCGAAATACGGGCGAAAAACAGGGGAAGCGAGCCGTGCGCGAAGAATTATGAGAACCCTGCACAGAGATGCCAGGTTGAGGACGGGAGACGGGAGCTACCGAGAATCTGCCCCTCCACTTACGCACACTATCGCACTGTATC
>NW_017152498.1:0-261 GCF_001652005.2 Ceratina calcarata
CAGTCGATGGAAGATTGTAACTATTCAACAAGACGAAACCAGACAGTATAAAAAAGTAGACTCACTCTATCAAAAAGTGTTCTAACAATTGACTCTTGCATATAATAAAATCGTACATAGTGAAGAAAAAGTTTTCGCAATAAAGAACTTTATTAATTAATTATTAACGCTAGCGAAAAAATTTATATACAGAAATGGTAGACACTGACGTTCTCTACAAGAAAGGTTCTATGAATTTTTCTTCTAACTTCAGTATTTAAC
>NW_017152499.1:0-261 GCF_001652005.2 Ceratina calcarata
CTCGTGGCGCCATCTAGCGTTCATAGCCGCGAAAGTGCTTGGCTCCGATGAATTTCGAGTTCATCGTGGCGCCATCTAGCGTTCATGCTCGCGAACCTGCTTTTCTCTCTGGTGCAGAAATATTGGAGCCAAGCACTTTCACTTTTGACAAGAAATTTCGTTTTTCCTCAATAACTCCAGAACGGGTGGTCTTAGGGAGGCGTCCTTGGGCTCATTTTGTAGGGGACGATGAGATCTACAATTTCTGTGCAAAAAGAATTC
>NW_017152500.1:0-570 GCF_001652005.2 Ceratina calcarata
TAACTTAACCTAACGTAACCTAAATCATTTATTTATTAAAATATAACAGATGTCGCTGGTTTCAATCCAATAGCGTGGCTTCTTTAGCTTTTTTAAGTCCCTCAAGGGTCACTCATGAGGACACGCGACACTTTAGCCACAATTGGCGTTGTTATTCTTCTTCTTTTTACCAAGGCGTTAGGTACAAGTGATCTGTACTCGAATCGACTGGGTTTGCGTGCAACCGGAGCACGTGGCGATGTGCACCGTGGGATGAGTCCGGGTCACGTGGCCGCCACGCGCCTATATAAAAACGTTAAACTGTGGATAAGATCGATTGGATAAAAACAGGGCGATTGCGAGACGCCCAGCAAGGTTCGAACACTTTTTCTGTAACAATCAATACCGGAAACGTAGAAGTGACGTGTCCTTCTGTTTTGATAGCCATCGGCGTTCCTAAATCCTCAACACCATTTCACCCCTTCGTTAACCACCCCATAGTGGCTGCTCATTATTATTTCATCGCAAAATGGAACCGGAGACACACCGATAAGCCATGCGTCACGGTTTGTTGGACAAGTCAGGTAAAGC
>NW_017152500.1:1668-2236 GCF_001652005.2 Ceratina calcarata
ATTCTGATCCTCTATTTGAATTCACCGTTTCTTGGTAATACTATACGAGCAATTATTATTACTATAGAAACAGTGAACGTAACGGTGATGGGCATATAGGATTTCATTGTTCGCGCTCGAATTTGCCGAGCGAAAGGTTTCCCTAATTCTCTAAATCGGCCGCAAATAGTAACTTAATATCGTGGCCTAGGATCTACGGAGACTCTCCGGTCAATAGTAACTCAATCTGACGTATGGCAGCTCCTCAAGGTGGCCCAATGCCTGGGCAGCAGACTAATTTCACGGAAGCGTTACTTCTCTGAATGGTCAACCGAACGATGGACCCTTAGGCCAACGGGCAGTTATCCTAAATTAAAAAAAAAGACACTTGCCCAATCTCTGCTTCTGTACATAAAAAACAAAACTGTTTCCTTTATATTATTTCATAAAAATGAAAGCCTGCTGAGATGGGCAGTTCTAAAATAATAATAATAATGTGAATGTGCCATATAGAGAATAATTGATAGGATCATTAATGGCCACTGGCCTAAGTTCTAAAATAATAATAATAATAATGTGAATATTCCAT
>NW_017152501.1:0-261 GCF_001652005.2 Ceratina calcarata
TTTATTCTCCCATCTATTTGGAAACATGGACCTGCTTGGTTACTAGACGCGGAAGGAGACTTGGACTACCCAGCCTGGAGAGAGTTCCTGAATTAAGAAAGGTAAAGTGCTTAACAACGCCGATTCATAATGATCTACTTACACGATATTCGTCGATCGTGAAATTACGACAAATAGTCGCATACTGCAGACGATTTAAATCGAAACGGAAGAAGCTACTCTCCACCACGGAACTTCAAAAAGCTCAAATTGACGCAAGCA
>NW_017152502.1:0-261 GCF_001652005.2 Ceratina calcarata
TCATGTCAAAGGCTACATCAAGAAGGAATTTTATTTCTGGGCACCGCATCTTTAACCGGAATAGCTCGAAACTCTACGACTCATTGCACAATCACGCTGGCTGGGACTTCAGAAACAGATGGAACTTGCTACGGAACCACTTATTCAGACCCTTATGTATCTTGGACCAACGTATTTGTTCAAGCAACCATCGAAATTAAATTAAGGAACCAAATGGCAAGAATTAGAATGGATTCAGGAAAAATAATATTACCATCAGGA
>NW_017152504.1:0-261 GCF_001652005.2 Ceratina calcarata
TGCACATTTGTACAGTCCCCAACCGCTTGCTGAAAACACTCCCCTCTCCCACAAATAATCAGATACCCTCACAATCAAACATCAAATCCCATAATTTCAATGCAAAGCATAACAAATTATTCAGAAATCCCCTTTTAATTTCTCGTTCCAACCCTATAGCACCTAAATCAAAACAAATCGAAATTACCAATTACCAATTTAAACCTCTATCAATTCCTCCGGCTTTCCTCTTATCACAACCCGAGCTTCCTAACCCCATCC
>NW_017152505.1:0-261 GCF_001652005.2 Ceratina calcarata
ATGACTATTAAGAGATGATCTGAGTACTAATTTATTATCTTCGGTGTCCACATTTAACATTAAGGGACGCGGTAGCCATTTCCGAAGGCAAATTTGACCTATCAGGTGGTAGCACGCCAATCAGGATATCGCCATATCAGGTTATTTAACATTTTATTGACATTGACCAAATCCGACCATTCCACCGTCGAATCAGCCAACTTTTAACAAAAAATTTCGTTTTTCCTCAATAACTCCTAAACCGTTGGTTCTACAGGAAAA
>NW_017152506.1:0-261 GCF_001652005.2 Ceratina calcarata
CCCCCCCCCCACACCACCACCCTCGCTCCTCCTTGCCCGCGAGGAATTAGAGTTAATCCGAAACACGAGTTTAATGGCCAACTCCTCGTACAATCACAAACTGAACGTTTACACTGCGCATCTCTTAGGAGTCGTGCATAAACAAATTTCCAGATGTTCGATAACTCGCCGATACTTTCGCAGACTTTGGACAAACAAATGGCCAATGGGCCAATATTGCTTTATGCTTAACGAACAGCTCCAGTTATTCCGTCAACCATA
>NW_017152507.1:0-261 GCF_001652005.2 Ceratina calcarata
AACCGTTACTCCTACACTGCGTTACGTACAGCTATCGCTTGTCAATTGTTTGTGCACACTGGTCTTCTGACATATGAGCGTCCAATAGAAGCATCTCCCGCTCGCACCGTCCTTCTACCTCCGGCAAAAGTCATGTGAGGAAGGCAGATAGCGTACTTTCAAGTCACGCGATTGTCACTTTTCTTGTTTCTCTGGCCCATACTGTTGCACGTGCTGATAAAGTTATAGTGTGAGGTTAAAGTTACGTGAAAAGTTAAAGTT
>NW_017152508.1:0-261 GCF_001652005.2 Ceratina calcarata
TATTATCAGAATTCTATACAAAAGAAGAGAACGGTTGACGCATATGAGCTTTTCCTCAAACTTTCCGCCGGTGTAAAATTCGATAAAAAACGTTTTCAAGCTGACGCAGACAGATTTCAGGTAATTTTTGACTACTTTTGAATGTATGAACGCAATGTGATGGATATTTGCTCGTAGCTCGTTAAAAGACATTCCGAATCTGAACGCGACAATGAGAAAGCTCCTGATGTTGATGATTCAGTTTCAAGAAAGAAACGAAAA
>NW_017152509.1:0-261 GCF_001652005.2 Ceratina calcarata
AATTCACACCCGTTCTCCCGGCCAAACCGCGTTCGGGCCACCTATCCCTAACATGCTATGATTAATTACCTTTTTTTCACCCACATGAAAACGAGGATGTCCACGGTGGTGTCAGCCTGTATCATACAAAGACCGCTAATATTAATACTGTGACGGAGCATATTTTCTCCGTCCCCGCGTAAACGCGCAACCGGCCCGACACGGCAAGACTCCCGGAGCGGCCGCTAGGCGGCGCCGCCCGGGAGGCCTTCTCGCAACCGC
>NW_017152510.1:0-261 GCF_001652005.2 Ceratina calcarata
CAAAATGTATAAGGTCCGATCGTGGGCGAGAATATGTTAATGCGGATCTTCAAAATTATTTGAGGGATAAAGGAATAAAAATTCAGTATACAGTCGCATACTCGCCACAACAGAACGGCGTCGCTGAACGGAAAAATCGTTCACTTATTGAAATGGCAAGATGTATGCTCTTTGATGCGAATCTTGAAAAGAAATACTGGGCAGAAGCCGCGAATACCGCCAATTATTTACAGAATCGTCTGCCAACAAGAGCCACAGAAA
>NW_017152511.1:0-935 GCF_001652005.2 Ceratina calcarata
AAGCATTAATCAAATATGTAATATGTAAAACATTAAAAACATTTAAATAGATGATCAAAGTCGTAGTTTCCGTTGATAATGGGTCAATCGGAGATATACCGATACGTGAATCAATTGATCGAATCGTTAACGCTAAAGTCTTGTGTACTTTGATGCACAGCACGGAAGAGCAGTTTCTTTTATTTATTTCTTGACTCACGCTAGATGTTGAATGCCCTTGACATACATTTTTATTGTCGGTTAAACACCAAATCCGATTAACTTTTTCTAATTGAATATTGTCAGTTCGATACACCAAGACCGATCGACATTTCTTTTTTTGAATGGTATTATGTATAATGCGTACATATAGACGTATATGTGTATAAGAATGTACATATACATACACACGCACAAGCATGCACACACACGCATCTACACCGGTTACGGGTCCGCAAATATGTTTTATCGTTTAGATTGCTTGTTAGAGCAATTACGAATCATTTTCCGATCAATTGTTCAAATTCAAGTTACTTTTGATTGTTACAGTTTGATTTAATATATCCATCAATTTGCAAATCTTGATCGATCTTAAGATAACATCATAAAACTTTTACAAATAGGACTATTAACTTGCCAATTTACCATCAGCAACTGTATAAAACAATTATTGCTAATTCAGATATTAATTCAATTTTTAATTGTCATTTTAATTAAATTTACAAAAATTGAACTACTCGCAACAATACGGTAACTGTGAAAATTATTTTCTTTAATTTCACTTGTTGCTTTTACTCACTACTTCACATTTTTTTTTTGCTTAACAAATAAAGACGCCAATACATTTTGATTATATTGTGTTCATCGATAAATGATTCGTGGATCATTGGAGAAGACGTTTCTACTCGATTCTACATGTACACCTAAGTCGTTGGATATTGGCACAAAATACACAT
>NW_017152511.1:2945-3636 GCF_001652005.2 Ceratina calcarata
CTTATCAATATCCTTTTTATAACATAACATCAAATTCCTTTGTATAACATAATAACTTATCCATTATGTTTATTCAATCTAAACGATTCAGTATTGTCTGAAGATTTTTAACGTATTTGCATTCCAACGCCCAGAAATGTAGAGCAAAATACTTAACCATTCTCATAAATAAATTATAGAAATATCTTTTCCTTATTTATCGTTTTAACATCGCGCACTGTTGGTTATAGTATATGTAAAGCTAATATCGTTAATAAATGCGATGCAAGATGCTCCGAAAAGATTGAACACGACAATACTTACGCATACAGTGTATACAGTACGTAACAAAAGTCTCTCTATTTAATTTACAAAGACATTGTTTATTTTTTTGCTGCATTTGTCTTATTAATCCTAAATCTTTCAGAACTGTATTTGAAACAGTTATAAGCATCTGAGTTAAGGTATTCGAAACCATCATGTTTCGTTCGTATTCAGTGCCAACAGCAAATTCTACTTTTTTAATTCTAAATATCTTAGATGTTTGACGCTTCTCAAACAAATATATTGAATGCAACTGGTATGCTTTCTTTCTTATCATCTCTTACCTAATCGCAGTCAGTTACATTTGATTTCCGATAGAGATTTTAGAAATTTTTGTCACGCACTGTAAGAATGTAATCGTTGCAGTGTTTTATGAAATCAATTATCA
>NW_017152512.1:0-261 GCF_001652005.2 Ceratina calcarata
TCTTGGGAGTCAGCATCGGTGAACGTCAGCTCAGGACCCCCTTTCCCATTTATCCTCCATGCTTGGCTGAATGAGTATAAATTTGCTAACCATGGATAATGTTCGAATTAAAAGGAATTCAACTATCCAGCATTATTATAATGAATTTACAAAATTAATTAAATTAACTTATAAAAGTAATAATAAATAACATCTAGAAAGCGTCCCTCCACTCTGTTCGTATTTATTGCAGTAAATCCGATTCTATTCTCTATGAATAAC
>NW_017152513.1:0-261 GCF_001652005.2 Ceratina calcarata
TAGAACTATGTAATAAGGAATTTTTCATTTTTATTTCAGTACATCCAGATCAACCATGCAGAGGATCATGAGACACAATAACATGCATCCTTATCATTGTATAAGAGTGTACAATCAGCCGAAGAACTACGCCAGCAGGATAGAATATTTCAGGTGGTTGCTGGAGAACAATGCAAGGGATGCATTCTTTCTACCGTGTGTGTTGTAAACGAATGAAGCATTGTTCACCAGGGACGGATGCTTCAACGCCCACAACTCACA
>NW_017152514.1:0-261 GCF_001652005.2 Ceratina calcarata
AAATAGAAGAGTTGAAGAAAAAAAAATCGCTTTTGATTCATCCCAATATCTCAACCCGTTTGAAAGGTGTAAGCATCCAAAGTTTAAAGCTTTTAAGCATAAATGAACTCCTTAATGAACTTAAGAATAAATGAACACCGAACGTGTCATTGACCCAGTGACATACTAGTTTTTTGTCCTGGGAACGCGTATCAGTTGAGAGTCTAAGACTGGCAAGTCGGTCGACGTACGACAAGGATAACAATAGTGGTGCAGAAAAAA
>NW_017152515.1:0-261 GCF_001652005.2 Ceratina calcarata
TACATGTGCGTGCACAGCACTGGCTCAGCTTCATCGGTGACAGAAATTCCGAAGCACAACAGTACTTTGTGCACCGAGGGTCCAAAACTGGTCTTTTCCAGCGAGGTGGATGTTTCAGCACGAGTGCTAGTCGAGCGCGTCACAGGCGCCGGAGACGAACCACAAGCCGTTCAGAACATCAGACTAAGCTAGTTATTAATTATTAAGCTTCGGAATTTCTGTCACCGATGAAGCTGAGCCAGTGCTGTGCACGCACATGTA
>NW_017152516.1:0-261 GCF_001652005.2 Ceratina calcarata
TTTCATGTTATTATAGATATCTGAATGTATTTTTCGATCAGCGACACTATACAATAATAAAAGAATGTAATTATGTGTCAAAAAACACCGATGACCTAGATAACTCCGAAAAAGATGACCTTGGGAAAAAATTTTCTTGCCAGACATTGGTTCTTTGACACCGTGCACATTACGTAAAGAATATTTTTTGCATCGCAATAAGCTGAAGAGATATTTAGGTGACCTTATTTAAAAAAATCACCCTGTATGCAGCCTGTATTA
>NW_017152517.1:0-261 GCF_001652005.2 Ceratina calcarata
CATTTCTGGTCCCTTTTCGGAATCATTCGAAGGACCAAAGCGAAGTGCGAAAGCCTCCGAATTATCAAGGCGCGCGGTAGCGCTCCGAAGGCAAGTTTGATCTGAAGGTTGCAGCTTATCGTTGTGTACCGCGTCCCTTATACACACGTAAATTCGTGTTCGATTTTTTCTTTTATTATAAATCATCGGCAATTTCTCAATGGTTTGAGGTTTTAACGAAATTTTATACGCTGCTTTTCAATTTAAAACAAGTTTTATTTG
>NW_017152518.1:0-261 GCF_001652005.2 Ceratina calcarata
CACCAGGAAGATTACCAGCACACAACATTTTCAAAGAAATGCCAGGTCCAACGGCATACGCGAAACGACATATCATGAAAGGTAGTGTAAGAACAGCATTTTCTCTGATACTTTGCAATAGTGTTATGAGACATATAAAAACTTGCACTGAAGCAGAAGGTCGTCGAATTCTGAATAACCATGACTGGACTGTATCGTTAGCAGAGTTGAATGCGTTTATAGCAATTTTATATGCTCGTGGTGCATACGAAGCAAAAAACC
>NW_017152519.1:0-261 GCF_001652005.2 Ceratina calcarata
TTTTTAGTTATTAAACTACTCTGTACCTATTGTAATATTGTTTTGTATAAGAAAATTTAACCAAAAAATTTCACGTATAAGAAAATAAGCTCGGGAAATTCGTCAGATGTCAAATTTAAAGAAAATGTATATTTTATGTGTCAACATTAAGAAATCGAAAGCTCGTAATTAAAAACTGGACAGTTCTGACGTGCTTCCTTAAGGATGTATACGCTATACACTTAAACAATGCTAGCATGTTGAATTTGTTATTATAGATTC
>NW_017152520.1:0-261 GCF_001652005.2 Ceratina calcarata
CCTTTTCTCTCCAGAGTCATTCGATTAAAAAACTCATTTTATGAGCTGCATTACATCGTATCTGATAAATTATGATGCTTCTTGTGATATACTCTGCAAAAATCTTATTATACGAAATTCTTGTCTACGAAAAGTATTTTTAAATGCTTCGCAGGGAAAATACAGGATTTGGATTTTATTCCCAATTAATAACAGTGACCGGCGAAATGGTTGACGGAATCCGGGTAATTATTTTCGCCATCGGTGCAAGAACCGAACTCA
>NW_017152521.1:0-261 GCF_001652005.2 Ceratina calcarata
CACGCACCGTTATCTCACTGGCTTCACTATACATTTTTACCTTAAAAGTTTCCATAAACACCAGTGGACCCTTAGTCGAGTTTGCCAAATTACATTCCTTTGGCATGTTTACTGTAGATGTCGTTGTTGGCACATCATTCTCGTGTTCCCCTTTATCAAAGCACATAATTTCTACGTGCCTACGTGAACACTTTGGGCAGGGAGTTTGACTCGACAGTCTCTAAAATTATGCCCAATTTTCAAACAATTGAAACATGCTCG
>NW_017152522.1:0-1391 GCF_001652005.2 Ceratina calcarata
AGAGAACCACCCGAGAAGAATCAACCTGACCATTGTACTTCATCAAGTGATACCGCGTAAAAAGGAATCTGTCTCTATTAGAAAGCCTCTTGACCATACGAATTAGGTACGAAAATTTGGTCTATGCCCTAAGCTCGGAAATGAACGATCCTCTACTGCCACCCCAGACGCTTTGCACACTATAGAAGAGACGATCGCCATACGTGCTAATCCTATTATCTGCTTATCACTAAAGTCAATTCGTAAACGAATTCTCGGAACACGGATTAACTTAATAACTGCAGGCCGAGCAATGCTCTTAAGCCCTGCACAATTCCAATCTTCAAACAAACAGAAATGGTCGCATGCGTCTCTCTGTCTATGTGTAAGTGAACAGCGGAGAGTCTAACCCGCACTTCGAGTACTTGAGCTACCGATTCTCGGCTCACTATCATCGAGGCCCTCCGAAATCTCTGACTTTCACATGTCCTTTTATACAGGGTGTCCCAAAACTAGTGTAAGGAATTTTAATAGGAGGTTCCTGACATGATTTTAAATAACATTTTCCTTAGCGAAAAAGTTGTCCGAGACGTGGTTGAGCAGTTATTAACAAAAAACCCCGACCAATCAGCGAACCGCGCGCTCCGGCTCGGCAGCGCTGGCACCGATCCGCCCGGCCGGCCTTTTCACGCGTTTGAACATCCGCTCAGTACAAAGCGTTTAACAAACTACATGAATAACAATGCAAAGAAATTGTTGTTCGTTATTATGAACAACAATTAATACACTTAATCGTTATTCACGTGGAATGGATGGGATAGATTGTTGATAATTGATGAATGATGATAGGATAAATGAGGAATTAACAAGTCACAGGGAATATTGAATTTAAAAGAGAATGGAAAAAGTGTAGAGATTAGACTTACTCATTCATCCGCCAATGCACCTGCTCACGATCACGGGACACGGTCAATGGGACAGCGTATTTGCCGCTTGCAGGTAGATGGCCGGCCACAGTTGATGTTAACAGCACGTCAATGACCTGCACCTGATGTTGTCTTCCGCGGTCACTGTCACTTTCCCCACTGGAAACCTCTGCACTTTCATTTTATCATCACTTCACTGTCCGCATTTTACGATCATTTTTATATGTTTATTGTTTTTCAATAAGTTTCACTGCGTATTTTGCAATTATTTTTGTATGACTTATTATTTTGTCACTTCGTATCGCAAGTTGCACTTGGCCCTTCTCAGGGCCGATTGATAACGAACGACGAGAGTCGTCCCTCGTTCGGCGTTTTCGCGGCCCTGAAAAGAGCCGATTGATAAGAAACGACGAAAGTCGTTGCTGCTTCCGTGTCTTCGCGGCCTTGAAAAGTGCCGATTGATAAGAAACGACGAAAGTCGTTGCT
>NW_017152522.1:1412-2102 GCF_001652005.2 Ceratina calcarata
GTACGGACGCACGTAATTGATTCGAATACATATTCTTGCGAAATAACCCGTCTTAATTATTCTGTCACCAATTCCCACAGAATTAAAAAGTCGCTCGGACTTGACAGACGTTGTTCAATACTTTGGTGTGAGACAATAAACTATTACCCGTAAATTAAAAAGTGGTTGAGAGAGTGTTATTTGTCATACTTCCTCTTTCACACATTCAGTTTTCAATTCATTCTTCATTGAAAAACTAACACTTGACTCCCTTCATGTCTCAATTTGTAAGATTAAAAATATTATTCTCATCATCTGCGTACGGCAATAAAGCAATGTATTTTCGAAGAATACACCCGGCCAACACGCAAAATTGTAGATACAGCACGTATTGTAATTATTGCGAACGCTGTAAATACTGATAGTATTGTACATACTTATGTGTATACAGTGAATCTGTAAATATGTTGTGCATGTTAT
The DNA here is from genome assembly GCF_001652005.2 of Ceratina calcarata. Classification (NCBI taxonomy): domain Eukaryota; kingdom Metazoa; phylum Arthropoda; class Insecta; order Hymenoptera; family Apidae; genus Ceratina; species Ceratina calcarata. Next base: position 1,872 of record NW_017152522.1, read on the forward strand.
ATACACTACGTGTAATTATTGTATATGATATTCTCATTTCTGTTTTGCAATAGGACTGCCTTTTTTATTTTGTTTAGAATACTGTTTTAAATGAATGCTACTCATGTATGTAACATTATGTAAAATATATGTACATATATAAAAATGTTTTGTTTATAATAATTTATTTTCCACTTTACACTTTCTTCTTTCTACTTGCTGCATTATTGTTATAAGTTTAAATGATAATTG
>NW_017152523.1:0-261 GCF_001652005.2 Ceratina calcarata
ATAACATCACTTATTCTTATTTTATGATTACAGACTCGATCAAAATTTAGATGAATCTACTAAAATTCAAAATGAGATACATACAAATATTCCAGATGAAAAATATACGAACGTTCCAGAAGACAATACTAATTTTTTAGATCAGAATAATCCTGAATCAAAGTTCACAAATGCTGTTAATATACCTCAACCATTATCAGAGTATGTTTTTTACTTATTAAATATAAGCTATTTCAAAATTTGCAAATATTACAGTAAATA
>NW_017152524.1:0-261 GCF_001652005.2 Ceratina calcarata
CAAGTCTACCTTACAGACCTTGCCTGAACCAGTTGTAGCAACTGATTCAGTACATGACCTTTTTGCACGGGTGTCGAGCAGTTAATTTCCAGCGCTGTTGAGGCCTAACTTGCAGTTATTTCAAATCTGGTGTATGAAGCGATCAGGCACCGCTCCGGTCTGATGCTTCATTCTCCACCTATACACAGCCTTTGCACGCCCCTCTGTTGATCAGCAGAGTCAACAACTTAAACCCCTTAAATCGATTCCAGCCCCTTTGAG
>NW_017152525.1:0-261 GCF_001652005.2 Ceratina calcarata
ATTAAACATTCTTTATAATGAATTAAATTCCTTATTCGAGATCTGCATTAGATTTTTAAATCGTGGACTCTTATTTTAACAAATCGATGCACAACGTGCTTATCTAAAATTTACTGCCTTCAAGTACTGAAGATATTTTATGCTAAATTAAATTCCTAGTTTGAGATCTACACTAGATTTTTAAATAGTGATTTATCTTCTGATAGAAAGATCATAACGATGCTTAGTTAAAATTAAATATTGTCTTTAAATGCTAAAGGA
>NW_017152526.1:0-261 GCF_001652005.2 Ceratina calcarata
ATCCTCCTCCCTGGACCAGCTTTTTGGCAACGTCATACACATTTAATAGTTGACGCGTGTCTTGTGCACGAAGAAATTTCATTTTTCGTGTCGTTTGACTTGTTCGCACATTCTCTCTTGAGAATTTGTCTGTTTCACTTAACGCGTGAGGATGAAAATATTGAAATCTGAATTCAATTATTTAGTGCAATGTTTTGCAGTGTTTTGCTTTAGTTATTTAAATTAAACTGTACATACGAAGTGCCCATGTTAGAATTGAAA
>NW_017152527.1:0-261 GCF_001652005.2 Ceratina calcarata
CGCCGCCGTCGCTGAGTACAAAGAATCGCTGAAGGAGGCACCCAACCGCCGGACGGTACGAATTCCCGGCGAGGATACGGTGGGAGCGTCCGGACGAACCCGAAGAAGTTTTTAAAAAATAAATCAGGTTTCGTTAAAAAAGATTATTATTCAACTTAGTTACACGTTCTCCCGGCTGAATCGCGTTAGGGCCACCTATCTCTAACACATAACAATCACAAATTACTTGTTCATCCATACGTTATTATTAATGGGCCATCT
>NW_017152528.1:0-261 GCF_001652005.2 Ceratina calcarata
AAGAAATAATAAAAGAAACTGTAACGTCTTATCATTGAATTATTTCATAGAGTGATATCCACTAAGGTTCTCGCATTTTTCGCACTGATGTGTGCCATCGTGAACGCGCTTCCAGTTTAAGACGATGCTGGAAGTAGCATGAAAACGAAAAAAATGAAGTACCGTTTCCCAAAAACCACGGCTCCTATACACTACGACCTGAAAGACCCAGACCTTGGGGACACCTTTACATTCGACAGCGAAACTATCATAAAATTCAAA
>NW_017152529.1:0-261 GCF_001652005.2 Ceratina calcarata
ATGTAATAGCGAAGAAGAAATGTTACTATTATGAAACTAATATATCTACTTGTGTAATAAAAACTAGCTTCTGTAGGAGAAGCAAAATAATTCTGTTTTTATATAATTAACAGATCTCCTTTGCAGTACATCACGTTCAGATTTACATTAAAATGTGTGTTTATTAGTATACATGAATTAATCTGCCTTTTTGGTTGCTCGGGGTTTCTTAGCTGGTAAAGGCTTTTGGGAACGTAATACAGCACTGGCACGGCGCAATGC
>NW_017152530.1:0-261 GCF_001652005.2 Ceratina calcarata
CCATGGCTCCTCCCCATTTCAAGGCCTAACACTAGTTCTGGGACACCCTGTAGATCACACTTACAAATAACGAAAAGTTATTGAATTGGAAGATTTCGGATTAATGTAAACATTACAGATTACGGATCCAATATGAAAGTTCTGAAGGGTCTTAGATTTAACATAAACAGGTCTTAAGTAAACATTATCATATTTTATTAGTTAGCGTCACTAACAGATTCCCATCAATGTCCATACAATTTAGAAAGCAGCATGGAGTGA
>NW_017152531.1:0-261 GCF_001652005.2 Ceratina calcarata
TCCGTCCAAGACCATAAATCAGCGACAAAAGGAGGCGTCTTCCTGCTCAAAGGCAAGAAGTTATAGAGGAAGAAGAAGACTCCAGCTCCGCCTCGTCTTACGAATCAGCACCTGAGGTAGTAGACGAGGCCCTGGAAGCAAGCATAGACTGGCAAAACACATTCAGGGGAGCAATAATGGCCGACGAATTGGATGACGACCATCCCCTGAAAGAGTTGGAGGAAGAGATTATTTTCCTTGCGGAAGGTGAACAGGTGGGCC
>NW_017152532.1:0-261 GCF_001652005.2 Ceratina calcarata
CTTTGCGAAGCTGCTGCCATTGCCGACTCATGGGGCAGAAACGCCCTACAATCATCAAAATTTTATAAAAAAATCAGGAACATAGACAAGTCGCTGTCTATCATATGCAATGCCTCGATGCACAAAAGAATATCTACCTCCAAGTTACCCCCTCAAGCCTGGTGGTCTGCTGAAATCAACGCCCTAAGGTCAAGTTGCCAGAAGGCCAGGAGAACATGGCAGCGACTTAAAAAGAAACTGTCAAAAAATACAGTCAACCCT
>NW_017152533.1:0-1158 GCF_001652005.2 Ceratina calcarata
AAGTATTGTCGTGTGCCAAATGATTCCGCAAGCATTTTCCAGTTAACGAAGGAGAATTATCGTCTAAGAAGAATGAATTCTTTTCTAGGTAACCTTCGCCTAGAATCGACTATATCTAAAACAAGCATTTCGACCAGTGATTGCAACCTTTTATTGGTCTTATACTTGATCAGGTCCTCAACTGAATTTTCCATCTATTTATTATCGGTTGTTACGTAGTAATTTTAGCGTTCTGCTAGAATTACTAAATTGAAAATAATAAACTACTATCGAAGGAAAAGGTATAGCGGGGAAGGGAATAAAATTGAATTTTTCAAAAATAAAATAAACATTGATTTGGGGATTGTTAGGGATGGTGCCCTAACGGATTGCCGGAGGAATGAGAATCGGGTTTGAAATAAAGTAAACTCACGTTTTCCCCAAAAAATACCGAACACCAAATTTATTCCAAGAGAAAACCAAAGTAAAAGCCCGGAATTATTCTAATAACACGAAAAATATTTAATAAGGTAAGGGAGGCCTCCTCGAGACGCGTGGCCGCACGTCTCCGGACCCGTCCTCCAACTATTGCTGCGGGCTGTAACGAGAAAATCCGCAATCGAATTAGCACACGTCGACTCGTGTGTAAAAGTGCTGTTACTAATGTTCTATTCGTAGCAGCGAAGAATCAATGGTAACACACGAGCAGAGAACAGCTCTGTGCCTCGTGACTTGCTCGAGTATTTCGACCGATACCTCGGGTAAACTCGAAATGTTGTATGCACTCTGAGTATCGTCCTCGGTTGCACTTGGATGATGCAGAACGAAACTGCAGTGAGCCTTGCGACGGACACGTCGTACCACGTGGCGCACCAAGATAACTATCAATTTCTTCTCTTAGGAACTCGGTATTACGGCGTTACAAACCGCTTGACCGACGAGCCGTGAATTACAACATTACGTCCATACGGACGCCTGGTTGATCGACTGCCCAGAGAATGATAGCCGGTAGGACGTCACACAGAACGTATGTACCTCTTGGCACTAGTCTTAACCCGGATACAATAGAGAATTGCAGAGCGGGCATCAGCGGTAACGACCCGCGCAAAGAAGCTGCTCCTTAAAAGAGCATCCGCAAAGAGATCCGACTTCCAAAGTACGGACTCGTAAGGAGAGCGA
>NW_017152533.1:2209-2654 GCF_001652005.2 Ceratina calcarata
GTCTTCAGCCGTTTCAGTTATGCTCTTATTTAATTCTTCGATAAGGATCTCAAGCTCATCGAACTCCATTGTCCGGAACTCCTTTTTAATTATATCTAACTCAGTATCAATATTAACGAATGCTTCCGCAACTTCATCCAAGCACTTATCGTTCTTAATTTTTTCATATACTGTCTCGATGACTTTCATTCTCTTATCAATATCAGTATTAACGAATACTTCCGCAACTTCAACCAAGCACATATCGTTCTTAATTTTTTCATATACTGTCTCAATGACATTCATCTTCTTCTTATCAGTATCAGTATTAACGAATGCTTCTGGAATTTCATCCAAGCACTCACTGTTCTCAATATTTTTATATACTATATCGATGACATTTATTTTCTGCTTAGTGCTGCATAATGAAGCATAGTACTGACTTTATCGCCAGTCTTCTTAATAT
>NW_017152534.1:0-261 GCF_001652005.2 Ceratina calcarata
TTGGGCCGAGGATGATCTTTTCATTCTCGCCGGAAATTAATGCAAGTGCGTCTAACAATTCTGACTTAGTTGTGGCAAAATCCAGGTTTGTAATAAGGAATTCTTTGAATTTTGTAGGGCACCTAACAAGCACATCCTCCGAGTCGAAAAGCTCACTGATTTTTTCAGCCAGCTTGGTTGCGGCATTGTTCCCTTTCTGCTTGGGAATTTCAAGAATCAATCCTCCGTTGATGGACGTACGAGGTTTAATCGTCTCAATAC
>NW_017152535.1:0-261 GCF_001652005.2 Ceratina calcarata
AAACAGATGGAGTTAACAGAATTTTTCTCGTATATTGAGTATCATTATTTAAAAACTGTATGAAAAATATTTCTGAGTATGCCTCAATTATTGTCAAACCATTAAGAATCGGAAATATTTAAAAAAAAATAATGGCTTCATGGAGGATTCGAACCCCTGTTAAAAGAGCGTAGCAGCGAGTTTTTTTTTTTAATTTATTGAAGTTTTTATTAGCTCTTACAATAGGAGTACAGTGGTGAGTGTACGTGTGGCTTATAAAAA
>NW_017152536.1:0-261 GCF_001652005.2 Ceratina calcarata
CGAACTGGGACGACGTCACCGGCCTGACGACCAGAACCAGGTATACGGCACCTCGGATCAATGGTCAGCAACAATTCCAACTGAACCACCACTGCCGTGCTGCACAGACGATCTCCAGTCAAAATACGTAGACGTAACCAGCATATCAGTAGTGGACTCGCCCCCTCGACCACCAATCCCCCATGTCTATAATAAAAGACCAAGGGCCGATTCCGGAAAGGCTGACCACGACGACGGCCAGTACGTTGCTCCAAACACGGC
>NW_017152537.1:0-261 GCF_001652005.2 Ceratina calcarata
AGAGATGGCAAATATGACTGCGATGCATGATGTTTAGGAAAAGCAACTAAAGCACGATGTAAGAAATTAAAAGAACGACAGTCAAATGAAACATGTGAATTAATACATAGCGATGTCTGTGTATTAATTTATAATTGTGTAATATTATATTACCTATGTACTGTGTAATATTTTATTACCTTTACGGACGATTTTTCAAGAAAGACTACAGTCAGGTGTATGAAGACGAAGGATGAGACAATTCAACACGTAAAAGAATAT
>NW_017152538.1:0-261 GCF_001652005.2 Ceratina calcarata
CACGTGCCCGAGTGTCTCCAATTGCATATGGCAATGTCGACAACTCGGGTCTATTTCCTTCTTAGCCCTTTTCAGAACGATCCTTGTGCTAAACGTATTTGTTCTGATTTTTAACGCGTCCAAATATCGTGACGGTTTGAACAGGGACGGCATGAATAGCCAGGTATTCCCTGTCCTGTCATTTTCAAAGTTATCCAGGCCTTGGTCCTGGGAGGAGAGCTGTCTCCATCTCTCGAAGTGTCCCTTTCGGAGCCTAACACG
>NW_017152539.1:0-261 GCF_001652005.2 Ceratina calcarata
AGTTCATTGCTCTGAATAAACGTGTTAATAGTGCAAAATCAAGTATCCGGTTTATTTCGCGTCTCGTTCCTCGAACCCGAACCCGTTAGGGACCACCTACCCCCTAACAAATAATAATAACAATGTACTGTTTTTTGTTATGTACATTATTTCTTATAAGGCTTTCATTTACTTTGTTTACATTACATTATTACAGTCCCGTAGCCCGCAGAGATTATGGCTAAGAGAAATTCTTCTTCTCATCTGACTATAGTAACGGGT
>NW_017152541.1:0-261 GCF_001652005.2 Ceratina calcarata
CTCGTGGCTTGCGTGAGTCGAAGACAGTGATCATCGAGTCTCCAATACCTGTGGTATGGGTCGGGTAGCCAAATCGCCCAGAGAAGGTCTGTGCGAGTCTACCGACCGCCCATGGGCTAGGAACAGGGCTGGTGAGCTGCTGCTTATCGACCGCCCATGATGCGTTGATCATGGCTTGCGGAGTCGTAAGTTGGGCCCTGCGTCCAACACCCATGGCTCGCGTGAGTCAGGTAGTCGTCCGCCTGCGGAACTTCGAGAAGG
>NW_017152542.1:0-261 GCF_001652005.2 Ceratina calcarata
TGGAGAATCTCTCTGCGTCCGGGATAGCCGGGAATTGACCGCGTCCGGCGGGCCGCCCTCGAGTCCTCCGTTTTCGTTCGCGTCTAGCGGCGGCGCCGACTTCCTCAATCTTGCCGCCTATGATCACGATCGTTGGAAAGATACAACTCAATAAATATGGGCTCACGACAATCTTAAGATCCGCACGCTGAATCAACGCGCGCTGAAACGGTTTAGGAGTTATTGAGGAAAATCGAAATTTCTTGTCAAAAGCGTCAGTGC
>NW_017152543.1:0-261 GCF_001652005.2 Ceratina calcarata
ATAGCTCAAACGTCACGACGAATTTTGTTTGCGTCGATCAATTCAATCTCTTGCTATTAATAATATATAAATATATAATAATTAATATGTAATAATTCTTCAACTTATATTAACAAATATGTAATAATTCTTCAACTTATATTTGATACGCTCAAAACGTGCTAAACAAAGGATTCAAAGGCAGTCTCTAAACATTTCTGCCTCTCGGTATCTAAATTTTCTTTAATAAATTATAAATTTATCATTGGAGACGTAGAGAGG
>NW_017152544.1:0-6256 GCF_001652005.2 Ceratina calcarata
GAAATCTTCCAATTATTCTATGAAAGTGAAACGTATACGTGATCACGATATGAGTAAATAGAAAAGATCGTATAGTTTTATAACTGCTTTAGGCTTGCTGCTTAACTTTGACTAAACAGGTATTCCGTTAGTATGCGAATGGTCACAGTGGGTGCCCAGAGACAATAAACGCCTTATCCGTCCTCTCTCTTTCATTACACGACACGGTCACGGTATACCTGCTCAGTTATTATTATTCCTCTACTGCTTCTGCGATTGCTTTACCGGGTAGTACGAAACATGTAGAATACTTACAAGGTTCTGTCCTTTTTTTTTATCAATTATAGCATGATTCGTTAATATTATTAACAAATCTTCTAAGCGTATTGATTAAAATGCTTTTTTCTTACACTGGGTTTACAATTACTTGCAATGATATCGATAAAAAATACTTTAGCTAACGGAATCTGGATTAATTTCTTTGCACATAAATTTTTCGTTTTAATTCTGTGAATATGTAAACGAGATTAGAGAAACGTTAAATAAAACTTCGCAACAGAATATTCATTACAACTTGCATCATTGAAGAGCATTAGGGAGAACGTTATAATCCTGGCTAGGTAATATTAATTTTCTCACGATTTCATCACTCTTGCCGGTATTTAAATTCCTAACAAGAAACCTCTTATTAATACCTTTCGTGATGTCAGACTCGTCTAGTTGTTAGATATGAGTAATGTTTTATTAGGATTTATTGAAAGGCTGCTGTGAAAATTCGAGATTGCTATTATAAAACAGAATAACAAATGTAAAAGCTTACCTATGCTGTAGTATAAATATTCATTTCACACGTTTATTCAAAGGAAAATTATTTCAATTTGAAGAAAATGTAATCGAAATAGTTAAAATACACTAAGATTAGAAGTGAGATAATAGATGCTGTCCACTAAGCTGGAAGAACGGTACTTCCGCAATAAATTTTCGTCACGTTTTCGTCATATTACGGCCTGACGGTAACACTAAAAAAAATAGCTTTCTGCAGCGGTAATAGACACATAATTCCAAATACTCGTCCTCGGGTTATATTGCAGGCACTTTTTTCCCTCGAAGTAGGAAATATGACAGCCGATTGGAAGGTAGAAGATACCTGGGATTTTGGGATTTTTACAAAAAATACGGACTAGTCATAGGAAAATTACATTATACATTACATATTTAAAGTAGTAATAATAATTTATTTATATTTATACATATACGACATTTAACATTATACATATACTTCTGTAAGATTAAGTAGTATGTACGTAGGATAAATTTTTGTAAACGAGTTTCAACAATGAAATCTGAATACGTGTATTTTTCATTGTTCAAGTATTGATATTCAATTTCATATTATTTCATACACATTTATATATGATATCGTATATTTGTATGCACTTCATTCTTACACATGCAAATTTCAATTTACAAAGAAAAAATACAGAAATAACTTTTTTCGTTGCAGATTTTACAACGTTACAGAATAGAATATCATCATGAGAAGCTGGATTATTACATTAATCCCATGTACACGCCGAAAGGACCATTGAATTTGACGTTCATCGATAGATAGTGGTCTTCAAATTCATACGTTCGATTGTAGTAAACAAAACAATAAATGTACAAATAAATTATTCATTTAGGCAGACAGTTTATTCGTTTGTATTTGTATTAATTGCTTAATAGCTATCTCGGTAGTACTTTGAATTTGAGCTCTCCATGTGGAGCGTACATGAACGTGACATTGTATTTCAATGGTTTGTGATGGTACTCCAATTTGTAAGATCTTATCAACTGAAAATCAATCAAAATTAAAATTATTTTACAATACACGTAGGCTGAGCCTATCGAGCATTTTATATTAGAATATATTTAAATAATTCATAATGTTAATTTACAAAACATGTGATTGAACAAATATTTTGCATAAAATATAAATAAATAATTGTGCTTCGAGAATATTGTACACATACCTTAGCCAATAAAACTTGCATTTCTAAGTCAGCGAATCTTCTACCTAAACACATGCGTGCACCATACCCATAAGGAAGCGATGCGAACGGATGCAAGGTTTCGTTCGACGATTGTTTGAGCCACCTCATCGGCTTAAATGTCTTTGCATCTGTTACATATTCTTCCATATTTCCTGTGACCACAGTTGGAAACACCACTTGTACCTATGTTAATACAGTAACGAATGAATGAGAAAAGAATGCTGTTTAAAAGTGAACTCTCGTTAAAAGCTACTTACTCCCTTCGGTACTTTGTATCCACAAATGATAGCATCTTGTTGCAACGTCCTACCGTTACCAATGACCGTGGAATAGACTCTAAAGAAAATATTTATGAAGAAAAAGAAAACATCCTGCAGCTAATCTGCTGCAAATCTGCTTCCAATCTGATTCTAATTACCAAATACCATAAATAAATTAATTTTACCGAAAAACTTCACGAATGAACGCTTTCATATAAACAGCTTTATCTAGATGACTTGTCGTGAGAGGTACAGACGGATCAGGTAGAATTTCTACGAGTTCCTGATAAATCTTCTCCTGTTCTTCAAGCCTAGTAGCTAATTGATACAATATCGAGCAAACAGCCATAGAAATCTGTAATATAATGCCCGTAATTAAATTAGGATATAAAATAATTGGCGTATTATTAAAGTATAATATAGGAATTGTTAGAACACAATATAAAAGAGCAAGAGTATTATCTTGATTACGCACTGTGTCTATTCCAACTAAGATCAGATCTAACGCAAGTATGTAAGCCATTTTGGGATTGGTTTCCTTAGCTAAAATTCTTTCGACGAGAGATAAATCGGACTCATCCACCGTCTTCTTGGTTTTCAGTCTCTCAACTGCTGCATCGATGTACTTCATGCAAACTCTGTGACATAGAACATTTATGTATATGTATATCAGATTATTATTATTCACTTTATGAACATTAAAATGTATTTAAATCTATATAAAAAGATAGATTAATGAAAATGTTCTATTAGTTCGAATCTCTAAGTGTGATAGGTTTGAATATGATTTTATTAAAATGGAAAATTACACTAACTCGACAAAAAAATCCATGTTTCGGACGTATCGCGACCAAAGCGGAGTAGGTACGTATCTCCAGTAAGGAGCTTTTAATTCAAGTTCGGCCACGTTTCTCAAAGCGAATTTCGCCGCGTCTATAATCTTTTGGGGTTCCGAATCCGGAGCCAGATTACCCTCTAAGCACCCTAATCGCACGTCCAGAGCGACGCGACCTATACCTGTACAAGTAAACAAAATATTGTCGCTTAACGTTTGATTGTTCTTTAAAATTCGAAAATTAAAAAGTTGTAGTATCTATACCAACACTCTAGAGCCCATTTATGTATTTCATTATCAAAATCCCCGGGAAGTTCATCATCTTCTCTTTTGATCTCCTGGATTCTAAAAATAAAATTCACACGTTTCATAATCTTATATAATTTCTCTACATTCCATACAGGTGCGTTTAATGCGGATTATTTTTATGAGCTGTAGAGATAAAAATAATCTTGAAAAAAGTAAATTAAGAGGCACATCTTTAATAGAAAAATTCTTGTGGGAGAAGTCCAAAGGTTGACAAGTTCTAAAAAAAGATTGTCGAAGATAATCACCTTTTTATAAAGTCAGAGGTGACCGTCTCGATGGGTGTTATATATTTCCTAACTGTTTGGGGTTGCAGAACAGGTTTCTGTACTCTCGTACGAAATTCTCGCCATAGTTCGCCGTGACTGCAGAGAAATGTACACACACATACGATGTTAACTCGTTAATGATTGATCTCAAGGTCGAGGAACATTTTGAAGTCGTTTCACCATGCCAAGGTGAAGATGAATTTTACAAAATTTCTGTACCATCGTTCGCCTATTTGTGTTTATTGATGAGTCATGAAAACTATTTAGAACCATGATTCTATATGTATACACATGACTTGAAGGATATGAAGTATAAAAAGAATTTGCAAAGTGTATTGATTTAAGAAGTTAAATAAAAATTTCCTATCATTTTCTAAAAATTAATGACTGAATAAAAGATTTTTGAATTTATTGAATCGTAAAAATGAATGATGAAATTCCACTCCTGAGGATGGAAATGGGGTAAAACGTATTTCTCTTTGTTTTAAAAATATCGCAGGCTAGGCCGCGACAAGGAATGCTAGTCATATGTGTATAATTATAGTTACACTCCGACGACGCCTGGTAAGTCCCCGAAGAACTCCTTCCTGGCGACGCTCTTGTAGTGCACGAGGCACGGCATCGACGGCCTGAACGGCGTCGGTCCCTCCTGCCTGTAGATCTTCTCGATCTCGTCAGCATCGTAAACGAACAATAAATCCGGTCGACCTATCAAACCAGTTAAACGTACGATCTTCCCGTATTCGTCATAAAACATTTGCGACACTTTGGCGGTATCTGATATTTGATACTGGCCGATCACCGGGAACAGCCGCCAGGTATTCCCTAAAATTGGTATCGGTTTCGGCCCCGGTATTTCCTCGTAGGACCGCGCTTGAATTGCATCATGGTCGACCGTGCAATCTCTTGTCGAAGCCACTGCACCTACGACATGCAATGCAGACGCGACGGTTGACCATTGGAAATCGAATGCGTCTCGAATTCAAAATGAAGGTGATCAAGTAGCTAGGCGTTTATTTGAGGAAATCATTCATTGTCAGTATAGAATCGTGCTTCAGAAGTATTTATAAACTAGCATATTATGTTAGAAATATCATAAGCACCTTTAATCTATAACATATCTCATTAATTTCATGAACGTAGGAAAGCGATCATTTGTCATTTGTCTAAGTACCTGAACATAAACCTCTTCGAAGATTGTCCTTTGTACGTGAAAGTTGACGTATCAAGGCGAATTGTACTTGTTGATTCATTCTGATGAAAAATAATACAAAGTTTATTAGGTAATTATACTAAATAAAGAATGTTAAGTAAATACTTAAAGAAGGAAACTCAAGGAGATAATTAAAAATATTAAAATAAAAAAGGAAAGTAATTAATATTAGTATTAAATATGCATGTTATATTGCAATGAAGAGAATTTTGTAAGATCCATTGATTTTTGAAGTCTTTATCTTTTACACCGTCGTATTTCTTTAATATTGCACTGCTTGCATGATCATTAAAAAGGAAATCCGCTTTCACTTTCGTTTCTCGTAATTGGTGGCCTACTCTCTTAATTTGCAGAAAAGGTTCAGTAATTATATGTTTGTTACAAGAAAACATGAACATTATGAAACTTTTTCTTCGACTTCCTGTATTCATATATTAGACACGTTTGAAATTCAAAACTAATTTACGATCACGGCATGTTTAAAATTTAAAATTAAAAGAAATACATTCCTGTCTCTTCTTTGAAACTATTCAAAAAATTACTTGATGTACATATAGATACTTCTATAAATTAAGTTTTCATAAATTTAATACATTTCAATTATTTCACATAAACACTGCAATATTAGATGCACTGTAATATTAAACACTGGTACTGTAGCGACGCAGGTGCAAGTAGCCACCGATCACTGACGGAGGTAATAAAACCTTTACCTGGAGCGCATTTGAAAGCCTTTCTCCTTCACCTTCTGTTTCAGCTATCCCGTTATAGATTTCGTCAACGGCACTAGCAGATCGGACTCGGTTGTCACAGCATTATAAATTAATTTAAAATAGTTTCTAACAACTTTCTTTACGACTAAGAGAATATTTTTTAGGAACGAGTTATTTGGCTGATTTTAAAATGAAACGGATGCACCACGAGGACGTGGTGAACGAGACTCTTGGTAAATCGAGACCACACAATCTAACTAAGGTGAACTCCCCACTTCGAAATCTCCCTCCATTGGTTAACGGTACGAATTCTCCATGCTCTGTGGAGGAATCACCACGGTGTGTTCCTCAACGAAAGTACTTACTACACTTTACGTACGTTGGATATGTCGTCACTTTCTCGATTTTAATTCGCCGCGAGTATAGAGAAAGGCGTTGAGAGTCTGTACCCTGGAACTCAAACGTCTAACCGTTTGCTTCAATTAGTAATAATTGCAAATGAAAGTGCATTAAAATAACAAATAATGCATGATAAGGCAATAATGGATCAGTGCAAAAGTTCATGCCTTTATTGAAATAAAATATTATTTCATTCACATCATTTAAATTTTGTGGTAAAATTTTTTCAGTGAGTCACCCCTATTTCAT
>NW_017152545.1:0-261 GCF_001652005.2 Ceratina calcarata
ACTCATTTTTCCATTTCCCACTTCAAAATCTTACTACAAAATCCTACGTAGTCACGTGGTGACTACATTAACTGCCAAATACTGAACCGGATTTCTAAGAACCTAATTTTTCAAGAACCTCTACGCTCGAGGCTGTATCGCTCCCGTCGCGACCATTTTGAACGGGTCGTTGTATTCCATCTCCGTTATGATCGCGTTTCTGCTTCTCATGCAGGTGAATAAATAATATTCAGTTATCATAGATAATATCCTGATTGTTGT
>NW_017152546.1:0-261 GCF_001652005.2 Ceratina calcarata
TAATGATCGCTGAGAAGGCTGCCGACGTGATTAAAGAAGATTGGAAGAATTAGAATGCACAGCTGTGTTTATTCTTGTGACGTGATTTGATATATACATTATATTCAGACGTCAAGTTGAAGAATGTACTTTTTATATCTTTGCTTCCATGAAATAACTAATTCAATATTTATTTTAATGTTTTTCCTCGAGTAATTGTGAAATATGTTTTATCCTTCATTCTCATATTCTACAAAGAAGAAAAATAGGAATTTAGAGAGA
>NW_017152547.1:0-261 GCF_001652005.2 Ceratina calcarata
GTTTGATCCTACAACAATGAAGTCGTCTACGTATATCCCTATCATTAGATGTTGTCCTTTCTTCAAAACATAAGCACACGGTTCACCTTCTATTCGTGTTAATCCTAAAGACGTTAACGTGCTGTGTAACTTCTCGTTCCAATAACGACCGGACTGAGGCAACCCATATATGCTCTTTTGTAGTTCGCATACCATATCGTTTCCTGTTACGTCCACGCTTTCTACTTTCTTGACCTTCATCTGTCTCTGGTATAGTCTCTC
>NW_017152548.1:0-261 GCF_001652005.2 Ceratina calcarata
AAAAGACCATTATGAGTACGATGGCCGATTTTGAATATGATCAGTATCCGTTAAGCGAGGGGATGCTGCGCATTATTCAGGCCCACCCACCCTGATTTTGTCATCGCCAGCGAGCGCGCCCGGTTACAAAGCCTTATGGAAGAAGCACGGTGTCGTATTCCGCCGGTCCGGCGCAGGCTAATTAGGTGACTGGTTGATCGAGCTTTTTATTGCACCTGGGGCTTTGGCTACGGTGGCGTATACCGCCTATTTGATGTACTG
>NW_017152549.1:0-261 GCF_001652005.2 Ceratina calcarata
TTTGTTATTTAGAATGTATTTTTAAACTGGTATTAAAAATTGTGCGAAATGCCAGAAAAGTTAGATCACGTCCACGTTTGGCCGGTGCCTTTTTTTAGCCGAGCCGGGCTATGCTAATTCCAAGCCTCAATATGACACTAAATCACGGCCGGGCTAAGTTTCGCGGCCAGCCGGACGAAAACTCGAAAGAGGCAACTCAAAGGAGATAAGATTCCCCGTTGCCTAACAGCGTAGGCAACACACACTCCGATATTCATTCTC
>NW_017152550.1:0-261 GCF_001652005.2 Ceratina calcarata
TGAATGTCGAAATAGAAGCGATCCATATTCGACAACATTTTCGTGTTCGCTTCTCTATTCTTATTCAATCATGGCGATCAGTTAGCAACGATTTCGTATAAACTAACCGAATGAAAAATTGCTATTTACACAGATGTTGTGTGTGTACCAAATCGGGATCGTCTATGTCTGCGTCGACACGTTTTTGTGTGTACTGAATATACACATAATTGGGCAACTTCGAATTCTGCAATATAAATTCTTGAAACTTCAGTCACCTAC
>NW_017152551.1:0-261 GCF_001652005.2 Ceratina calcarata
CAGATAGAACTGCTTTAAAACCAGGAAATAATGGTTTATAATTTTGTATTTTATATGAGAAATTATCTGTAAACATGTTCGTTTTATTTCATTTAGCATTAAATTTATGTATAATTCTAGTATTATTCGCTTGTTGGTTTATTAAATGAAAATTCTCATTAACATATTTGTCGGTCAGTTAGTTCGTATAATGAAAGTTCTATTTTACTGAATCTTAATTATTTGAATTGAATTGAAATTTTGATTGTTTCGAATAACTGG
>NW_017152552.1:0-261 GCF_001652005.2 Ceratina calcarata
CCTGCCCTATACAAAAACAAATTAGAATCAGTGTGTATGTACATCTATTTTACTCTATTTCCTGCCCTAGGGCCGTAAAATAGAGATATATGATTCTAATGTTTTTAAATATTCACACTCCCACGAAGTTCGTATCAAATGGAGAACTCGGCAAAGTATATTCTCGATCCACTTTGTAGACGACGAAAAGTGGTCTTCTTTATGCTCATTTTATAAAAAAATAAGGTGTGCGACACCGGCCGAATGAACCTTTCCAGATTC
>NW_017152553.1:0-261 GCF_001652005.2 Ceratina calcarata
ACCGTGAAAAGATTAATTCACAAGTGATCCGCATAGTTTCTGTGAACGCGACGAGTTTATTTAAAGATGAACTGCGACTGCGAGTTACGCAGTTTCAATTTCCCAATTGTTTTTCCATTTGCATATTTACTTAAAAGTTAAACAGATAATTTTTTAAACTAAAGAGTATTATCAAAATGGTATGCTTTCTTTTTTAACTAATTTAAAATTAATATACTGAAGAAAATGATACAACGATTTGAACATTTTGAAGCTGAGATA
>NW_017152554.1:0-261 GCF_001652005.2 Ceratina calcarata
TATGAGTAGTATTCGATGACTCCGCGACCACGAGCACCGGAATCTCACTCAACGATACTCTTCATATTGGCCCTAAACTTCAGGACGATCTTTTGTACATTCTTCTCCGTTTCCGAATTCACCAGTACGTTATCACTGGTGATATAGAAAAAATGTACAGCCAGTTCCTCGTACGAAAGGATGATAGGAAATTTCAAAGAATTCTCTGGCGTGACGACACAGGCGAAATCCATACCTACGAATTACAGACAGTGACCTTCG
>NW_017152555.1:0-3527 GCF_001652005.2 Ceratina calcarata
TTATGGCAATACGAAAATTGCTGCTATTACATTTAATACACAATTTCGTTTTTTCGTTTTTGCCTAAATAGAAAGAGGCTCCTAATCCCGAGTTCCGAGTCGTTCAGGCGCAGTATATACGTTTGTACTTTAAGTACTTTGACCTAACAGTAAACTCGACGTATTTTATTGACGATCGACTTAATTGCGAAAAGCTGGAAGCTTTTGAAGGTGGCTTCTGCAGAGAGGAACGGGCAACCTGACCCTTCGCCGCGTTTATACCTGTCCCCTCGGTCATGGGAACTTGCCTTTCGGGATGCCCCCTTGGCTAGGGTTTCCAATACTGCCCACGGAACAGATGTCGATTGTCCTACCTCTTTGTCGTTCTTCCAAGCCCCTGCGTACGATTCTCCCACGCTGAACACGACGTACCTGACGTTTCCCCAACTTTTTTTTTATTTTCATATCGAGCACCCATCGATTCTCACCATATGTCCAAAATTGTTACGGGAAAATTGATTAACTGATAAGCATTGTTTTACACGCAAGAAATAATGACTTCAGTTGTATTGATTCAATTTTTTAACTCGTTTTCATTTCACTCTGTTTAGAATATACTGTTTCGTTCTTAATTTGGTGTATCTCGACGCGTGATTTACAAGTTCACGCCAGCCGCGTTGATTCCCATCTACAATTTTCGCGATTCTCCCACGTTCGAACGGACATTGTTCACCCCGCGTCGCGCCGAGTTCCCGAGACGCGGCGAACGCGGAACAAACGTATCCTGGTCCGTGAGTTTGCATAAATCCACGTTTTGTGCACCTCGAGGGCATCAGATTCAGATCTGCCCTTTTTTCTTTTATTCAGTAAAAATAAATTTCGCCTTTTTAAGTAAAGACGAGTTAACGAAACAGAAAATTCATATAAAACATTTTTTTTAATAGAAAAATGATATAAAAATGTCAAGCCACTAATTCTATTGATTAAATCTGTACTATTATGTTTGCACAATCTTACTAGGACTATTACTGTTATCGTTTTCTTGTACTTGTAAGAACACGTTCCTTGATATGAAGACATCTGTTTCGTTATCAGAGACTTCGAGTGGCTGGATAACGAGGTAAATTTTCAAAGCGCCTCTATTCAACTTGATTTGTTTCAATGGCTAGTGATAGCGTGCCTTTGCTGTGCCTCTTCGTTCCCCGTGCAAAATTTATATGCCGATGGCATGCATTATTCTATGGAAATTCAGTCTGCGACGTTCGCTACTCGGAATCAAGTTTGTCTAGCTTGCGAACCATGATTTCACCGAACTTTCTTATACCCTCTATGCGGGAAAGAGAGAGAGAAAGAGAGAGAGAGAGAGACTATATGCGATCTGTATTATCTATTATGTATGAAGCATAACGTAATAAAAATGATGAGAGTAAATGTCTTGCATTTTACATTTCTCCATGTACCTTCTAATTTTTTTCCATAAATGGTATACATAATTTGAATAATTCCATTTAATTGATTCAATTTTATTAGTTTTATGATAAATATTGTATGAATTCCAACGGGAAATTTCTGATCATATAAAACATGAAATTATCAGAAATGAATTGATTTTAATCAATTCGACTGTCTACCAGATTTGCTTATTATCGTTTCTCGCTGTAATGCTGTGTACTATCGCTGGTTCATAAATATCTCGGGCCGGGATAAGCCGGTTAGGACGCAAGGACGGACAGGTTCTAATCGCGACACGATTCCCATCGGGGCGAACGGTCGCATTAGATTTGGTTCGTTTAAGACGGAATGTAGGGCCGTTGATGAAAATTCCCAGCGGCTCGGCATAATTCCCCGTCGCGTCGGCTTGTTTGTTACACATTCGCGTTCCTCGGCTCGTTGAGGGCCGAACGAAAAAATGGGAAAACGCGTCGCGTTCCTGGAATACGTTCCACGGCTCATACTCCGCCGCGCGGAGAGCTTGCAAAAAGCTGTAATTATCGCCGAGGCAAACATTCAGATACCGCTGGCTTACTAACGAGGACCGCGTTCGATTTCTGCGAAACTTCACGGTGAGAGAGTTAAGAGGAATCAAGAATCGCCGCTCCTCTCTGGCTCGGCAACTGCGTGCGCGTCGTAGAGGGAATTACCACCCCTTCAAGACTTGTATCTGGCTTCGGAAGTTATCGTAGATGCAACGTTACTATGCTGACGCAGTTAGTATGCTGAGATATGTAAATGCCCCGCTGGTGGAATGCCTTACGCGGTATGGAAATGTAAAACTTTAGTACTAAATCGATTTAAGAATATAGTAAATACCTGCGTGCATCATATAAGAAATATTGGCTAAAACATACGCAATTTTATTTCCTTCCTTTTTATGAATTTTAAATACATTCCAAAAGTCAGTTAGAGATTTTTTATTAAAAATAAATCCGCAAGAAATGTGGGGATAGTGAAACACAGTGTAATCGCTTGAATTCCAGATTATGTATATCAGCCTGTCTTTCATACTGGCCTCTCTGTTTTATCATGATTATATGATGTCCAACCTGTCCGAGGCAACGTTTTCGCGTGTCAATTAGATTCAAATCGTAATCTCTGATCAACGTGATCCGAACAAATCCGCTTTCTACGTTCCAGTCGAATCGCTGGCCATGGGCCATGGATATCCTTTCTAAAAAAGAGATTCATCGAGGTCTGAAACTGCGAATCTGTGTCACGCGACGAGGACGTCCAGGGCAGCCTTTGCTTTCTATGGAATCGTGGCCCGAGTTGAAAATCGGTACATAACATAGTGATTAGGTTCTTTTTAAATTTCGAATTATGTGAACAGGAAGACACTTGTCATGAATAATGCCAGTGCTCTTTGATTTTACAAATAGTCGTCTTAGCTATCGCTATTTTCTCATGCAATGATCGTATGTATGTTAACGTTGGAATATGTGTATATATATGTATATTGAGAGATAAAATGGAACCGGTTCTTGCGAATTCACCGAAGGAAACGCGTATTTTCTGAACTCTCGCCATCGAATACCATTTTTTGTGACAAATATGGAAAAACACAGACGATATTTACATTTTAAGAAAAGAAGTAGCCACCTTCACGAAAGTTCTTCTTATTTCTTCTTCTTTCATTTCGTAGAATGCAATTTATACATAGTCATAAGAATATATTGTTATTAATTACTTGTATTGATTAATAAATAAAAAGAATCATTACAAAGTACTTGAAGTTAGAATACTGTCTATTTCATTGCGAAGGAAATGTATAATGAGTACTAATGAAACAAGTGTTTGGAAATGTGTTCATTAATCGTTGAGAGTATTCGCTCTCTAGGTTGTGAAAGTCAATCAACTGACGAAGCCAATTCTCGTAAAAATAGTTTATGTAAGCCGTTTCAATTTTCTTTCGTACGATCTCGAATGATAAGAAATATCTAAGAACTGAGCGGTTCATTTTGAAAGTGGCCTAAGTGCATTTCTAAAAACAATCAAGTTACGTAGTTTAATATCTACGTTCTCTTCATTTTGAAGGAAATTGTAAGTAAAGT
>NW_017152556.1:0-261 GCF_001652005.2 Ceratina calcarata
AAAAGGCAGTCAAAACATTAGGGATTAAATGGAATTCACAATTAGACGAATTATCTTATTCGTTAAAGGCCGAACTCAGTGCTCAGGAGAAAACTACAAAACGAACAATTCTGTCAAACATCGCGCAGTTATTCGATCCAATAGGGTTGTTAGGCCCAATAATAGTCAAAGCTAAACTTGTTATGCAAGCTTTGTGGAAAGCAAAGGTGGACTGGGACGAAACCCTCCCACTCAATATTCATACCGCGTGGTTAGATTACA
>NW_017152557.1:0-261 GCF_001652005.2 Ceratina calcarata
AATTGACGAACATCATGTATAATATAATGAGAGAATACTTCATTATTAACAGAGACAAGATGAGTCAACCAATAGAAAAAGAGGACAAGAGTGATAACCAAACACAAATGAATAAAATGATGGAAGAGATGCTCAAACATTTCAAAGAGCAGAAGGAATTCATGCAACAACTCAACCGACAATTTGAACTTATTAGAGACGTTATCACAAAGGATTATACAAGAGCCAGAGAAAGAGATGAACAAATTAAAAAGAACACCG
>NW_017152558.1:0-261 GCF_001652005.2 Ceratina calcarata
CATATCTTATATACTTTATCTGAGGACCTCTGATACTCTTATAGCTGAAATACTCCAACACAAATCCAAAGTCTCGGTTATTATTGACTTTGACTACTAGAAACCACAATTAAAGCCTCGTTTCTATTAATCAAGCAATCATTTATAGATGTTCATATCTTATATACTTTATCTGAGGACCTCTGATACTCTTATAGCTGAAATATTCCAACACAAATCCGAAGTCTCGGTCATTATTGACTTCGACTACTTGAAACCATA
>NW_017152559.1:0-261 GCF_001652005.2 Ceratina calcarata
ATTTGAATGAGAAGTAGATATTTCAGTGATATTGAAATAAACTTAATTAAATCGTACAAAATATCAGGATGTTTTCGGTGAAGAGTTAATAAACCATGATTTACAAAAACTTGATTTACACAGAGAATTGTGTGCGATTAATGAAAACAGATAAAATAAATTCTCGATATAAAAAGATTAATACGATTTGATTGTAGTTGTTTAATCTTCATCTTGAATTTTCATTAATGTTTGCCATTGATAGTATATCTATATATATTA
>NW_017152560.1:0-261 GCF_001652005.2 Ceratina calcarata
TTCATGTAAGGAAAGTACGTACACTCCTAATCGAAAGTTTGAAAAATTTTAGGGCATCAAAAAAAGTGATGACCGCTGATTCAACGGTGAAATGGTCGGATTTTGTCAGTATCAATAAAATGCCGATTAATCATAGTTAACTCGTTAAATATCGAACTTAGAAGAAAAACAACTTTTATTTAAAGCATTTTTCGAAATTTTGACAAAAAAAAAATTTTTCCATTTTTTCGAGATTTTTCAAGGGGTACCCCTTCAGATTTG
>NW_017152561.1:0-261 GCF_001652005.2 Ceratina calcarata
AAAAAATAAAAAAGTATAAGACATAAACCAATAAAATCCCAAAACACACGCAACATTGAATAAAAACAAAAACAAGGGCGCTCCCGACATTACCGGTCGCCCGAAAAATAGGAACATAGACTGAAAAATAAACAATAAAAATATGACAAACACACAAAAGCATCCAGGAATAGGACAGAGACGAAACACGAAACAACCACAACCGAAAAACACGACAAAACACTGGAAGAAATGAAACATGAATAAATTAAAGTACAAAGA
>NW_017152562.1:0-261 GCF_001652005.2 Ceratina calcarata
ACATTTCGATAGGAGAGAGAAATAGATGTTAAATTTAGAACCATATTTTGTATATAATTTTAACTTTATATTTATTTTTGGAATGTAAGTTGTAGATATTTATAAAATGTCTCGTTGTATTCCGATAGATGTATTCCATCAAGCTTTTATTCAAATAACTTCGGCTGTTGTGTAAATTTCGATGATTAAGCAAAACGTCTTTTCGTTACGATGTAATTAAGGTGTAACTTTTGGACAGAAGCAAGCGACAGTAAAGGATCT
>NW_017152563.1:0-261 GCF_001652005.2 Ceratina calcarata
AAGAAGAAACGTGCAGGGTACACGCACGAGGTCGAATGCACTCAAGAGCCTTGTGTTTTCTAATTTCAGGTGAGTACAGCTGATCCATGACCACGGTGACTACTCGCTGCGTCCTCGAGTACAAAAGTACTCGCGACGATCGCGCGGAAATCAGAGCTGGGTAACGTATTTGAATGATAGGAAATTAATGAACTTTGGCACAATTATGTAGAAGCTTAGAAAGTTTATTAGTAACAATAAGATGAAAATTAATTTATAAAG
>NW_017152564.1:0-261 GCF_001652005.2 Ceratina calcarata
ATTTTCATGAACTTCTTTTCACTAGTTTAAATTTAGTTATTGCTACTTGAAATTATGAACGAAAACAATGTAAGAATTTCATGTATTATATGTATTTCATTTCATGTTTTCTATGTAGGAAATTTCACTGTCCTATGACTCGTTAATATGGATCTAAAAAATCTTTGAACTCATAATCAGTAGTAGCTGCATTATTTTCGAACTTTATCCTCAAATCTATGCTAGCATACATCTTAACTTGAAGGATTTCTCGAATTTTTA
>NW_017152565.1:0-261 GCF_001652005.2 Ceratina calcarata
TTAGGTTGGATTGTATTATTTTAATATCCATTGTCTTTTTCTTTGAGTTAATTTGATTTCTTCTTAACTTGTTTTTCCTTTTCAGGTACGTCATGAGCCACCGGGGTGGTTTCTCTGTGGCTTTCCATGTTGGATTCTGTCTCCAGGTTTAGAACAGGTATGTTCTTTGTCATATTTTTGTCGGTTCCGGTGTTGTCTTTCCGATTTTTTCTTTCTTTCAGGTTTGCGGTTTTTTTGAACTTGCGCAGCTTGGCGCAAGCA
>NW_017152567.1:0-261 GCF_001652005.2 Ceratina calcarata
AAGTTTTTCAATTAAGAGTTTTTGGTCAACCGTATCAAATGCCTTAGCTAGATCTAAAAAAGTTGCAATTATTGGTTTGCTTTTATTAAGATTAGTATATGTTATCTGCAAGCAGATTGAGAACATCAGTAGTTCCTCTCTTTTTCATAAAACCAAATTGTTTATTTGAAATTATATTAGATTTTTCCAAAAATTCATAAAGTGTACTGTAAATAATTTTTTCAAAAATTTTAGCGGTGTTTGATATGAGCGAAATAGGTC
>NW_017152568.1:0-261 GCF_001652005.2 Ceratina calcarata
AACGGTGTCTGGTGCATAAAACCGCCAACGCGCTGGCCTCGCTGCCAAAGTCGGTGCAGCTGAAGGTAAAAAAAAGCGAGCTGCGGGATATCTGGTTACCGGAAGACAGGGAGTCAGCAAGTAAGGCGCTCGATGGGATGCTGTCGAAATAGGGCGACAAATATCTAGCGGCCATGAAAAAGCGGGTGAAGGACCGAGAAGCATTGCTCGCCTTCTACGATTTTCCGGCGGTGCACTCGTCATCAACAATAAGAACAAGAA
>NW_017152569.1:0-261 GCF_001652005.2 Ceratina calcarata
CTCAATCTCGCTTATATTATAATATACAATTATAATGTATCATTATAATGAATGCATCGCATTAAATGTGTTGAATATTTACTAAAAAATAGAATCATCGAGTTCAGGAAGAACGATTATTCTGAAACGTCGCATTAAAAGTTTAATTTAATCAAGTGGCAAGGAAAGAACGTCACGAGAACCGACATAATGGCTCGCTCCATCGATGGATCTTAATGATTTACTGAGAATTCCAACTAGTTTGTTCGATGAGATGCAATA
>NW_017152570.1:0-261 GCF_001652005.2 Ceratina calcarata
CAATACGTATTTTCTAAATTACAGATCCTAAGCGGGAGCTGAAAACCGACGGGACCAGGGCCGAGTCGTCGTTGGGCTCCTTATTTGGATTTTCTGTTTCTATTTTCAAATTCAAATTCTAATTTTGTATTGGTGCTGGGGTTTTCTTTGGTTATAATAAATTGAGGTTCTTTTTGTTTACGAAAACCTTGCGTCATTTATTAAAATAACTGTTTCTCCTCCGGACTCCTTGTTAGGGCCACCTATCCCTAACAATTACTA
>NW_017152571.1:0-261 GCF_001652005.2 Ceratina calcarata
ATTCAATAATTAAAGATTTATTGCTACGTTTTGGATCCTCAGTTTGTGGCATTGTTACCTGAGCATCCTATCCTTGTTGAATTATCATACATTCTAAAATTGAAATTAACCAAAATATCTGCCATTTTTTGTAATTGTTTGGAACTTGTTAGAGGAATAATTAATATTAATAATCCTTTATTCAGGGCTTGCAAACAAGAGATGTGGGCTCACATTTACTATTTCAATTCACTTACCTTTTCTTTTTAATTCTCTTAAAGA
>NW_017152572.1:0-261 GCF_001652005.2 Ceratina calcarata
AGCTATTCCCTTCGCGGTTGTACGCCTTCGCATTCTTTCGCCTCTACTTTCTACTATAATTTAAATGGCAGATAGTAAATATCCCAATTTCTATTCATGTTACAATTTCTACTCATTGGCTTTTTTCCCTATAATTTTATACTTATACTTACCCGGGTGCCATGACGATATGTCAAATAGAATGAAAATAAATTATGCAGCAGAAAAGACTGAAATATTATTGATATAATTAGATGCTATTAAATCTTGATTCTCTTAGAC
>NW_017152573.1:0-261 GCF_001652005.2 Ceratina calcarata
AAAAAAACAACGTCACAAAATCAAAGCTTAAATAGATTCAAATGTTCATGAAACGCCATAGAAAACAACAGTTTTCAATTTATATTATTTTAACGGTATAAATTTTCTCGATTATTCTTTTTATAAAATATTAGGGGTAAGTGTCTCAATTTTTTCAACGATATAGACTTACTGTATTGTAATCGAATACGGTGCGTTATTAAAGCTAGTTTGTGGCAATACTTGTCTTGCTATTATTGAAAAATTATCTGAAATTTTACT
>NW_017152574.1:0-261 GCF_001652005.2 Ceratina calcarata
TGTCTCTAAATTCAGATAGTTTCTTTTAATATATGTGCTCCCTACTCACCTGTAACATCTCTTCTTTTTGTCTATATGTTTTAACTTCTTGTGTTGTTTTTAGTACCTCTGGGTTATTGTTAAGCCAGCGGGATCAGTTTTATTTATTCTTTGTTGTAGTCTTTTGTCTTGTTTTCTACGTTTGGCTGCGTTGGCCCGTATTAAATTGTTCCTATTCTTCTATCCGCCATTTTCATGGGAGGGACGAATCCTCCCCTTTTC
>NW_017152575.1:0-261 GCF_001652005.2 Ceratina calcarata
GCTTTATAGTTTTTTTCAATTTCCATTTCTTTTGTGATTAACAATATGGAAACATTTGAAGAACCACGAGGAAAAGCTTCACGTTCATTCGTTAAGACGTGACAAACGAATGATAATTATCGTTCGTGGATTCGCGAGGTTCCCAATAATGGGAACCTTTTTTACTGTAGAGCTTATAAAAAAACTTTTCTGCAAGTCCTCGAATGTCAGGAAACATTTGGAATCTGTTAGTCATAAATTAAATTTTTCAAAAATAAATTC
>NW_017152577.1:0-15799 GCF_001652005.2 Ceratina calcarata
GTGTAAATGACTTAGACATTATTTAGAACGTTCAGGTGACAGTAATAATCGACGGCGTATCCTCCGTTTTGTAACAACCTTGTAAAAATGATCAAGGACCTTTCTTTTTTCCTTCCTCTCCTTCCAGCAAATTTTTTCACACTCACCTTGAATCCAACTTCTATTTTATATTGATGAATAAGAAAAGAAGTGACTGTAATGAACATTCAGGAAATTCGTCTCGAATTAAGCGATAAGATAGGCGAGGAACGTGGCGTCCAAAGAAATACTGAAATGAAACGTAGTCTAACAATGGAGCGTCATTCCTTAATAGAAAGATCGATACGAGGTAAACGTGATGTAACAAATTATGAAATTGATCACGTTTTTAGAGTTCCACTTTAAAGAATGTGTTTACAACAATAGCTTGTTTTATCAATCACATTCAGTTTCCTCATAAATGAATAAAATCTGTAGTCTCTTGTAGAGACAACAGGAAAATGAAATTCTTGAAGAGCACTTCACCTTCGATTTATGATGGAAAGATCGACAGATGTAAACGTAACGTAATCTAAACGTGATGTAACAAATTAAGAAGATAAAATATTTCTGGTTCCACTTCAAGTAATGTACTTAAAACGACAGACTGCTTTACCATTTAGGTATAGCAATGTGAACTCTACTTTTGATATTTTCTACATTTTTAGATATTACGTACAGTGTTTATATTTTTGTCATATTCAATTTTCTCATAAATGCATAAAATCTGTCTAATCATGGCAATAGTAAAATAACGAAACTCTTGCTTATCAGATAAGATCTTATCCTAATTTGTTACGTAGTCAAAGAGCCTTTTATTACTAGCAATAAATTATAAGCGTGCAAACGAGTTCGTTAATTCGTCGCACAGAAAGGTTTAGTCGAGACGCCTTGAACTGTTCGCGTAACGCTCCTGTAACGTGTATTAAGTAATCGGGTGAACGTGCTGATTCGCAGAGAGACCGAGATAATGACAGTGAAAGCGGAGGAGGGCGAACGTCCGAAGATCGAGACCTTCGACGACATTCTGCCGCACGTCGGCGAGGCCGGCCGCTATCAATGGTTCCTTTTCATCGTTCTACTGCCCTTCACCTTCGTCTACGCGTTCCTGTACTTCACCCAGTTCTTCATCACCCTGGTGCCGGCCGAGCACTGGTGCAAAGTGCCGGAACTCGACAAATGGAACCTCACCATTGATGAAACGTGAGCTACTTCTTATTCTATTATATTAAAAAAATTTCTATTCTATTAAAACATTGTATCACGTGTACAAGCTGATTCACCAGATATTAATTGATTTTCATCGTTATTATTATAGCTAACAAAGAATGTTTCGAAGTCTTCCCGTAAAATCGTATGTGTATAAAATGATAGAAGAGAAAGCCAGTCAGTAGAAATCGTGACACGAACAGAAATTGGTACATTTGCTACATTTGATCTTGCAGAATGGCCATTGCAATAGGCCAGAGACCATTCGATAACAATAATTAACCACGAACCGCAGAGAGCAATCAACGCTTAATCGCGAACCGTAGCCGCACATCATTCTCGAAATAGTCTATGACGGTCCGTCTTCAAAATCTTCCACTCATGTCAGATCTTGCCGTTTCACGATAACGTATCGCGGCATTAGAATATTTAAGTTTTAATCAGGCGCCTGAACGCCTTAATGTACGAATGTAACGAGTTTAATCAGACGGGTGGAAAAATCGGCGAATGACAATACCGTCACCCGCGATAACTTCCGCGTGTTTTACTCGAACAACTACGCGGCGGGAATTCGTGGTAAAAGGAAGCGGGACCACACGCACAGATCCGATGGCTCGATTCCAAAGAATGGAACGACCGGTCTACACAAGGAAAACCGTGTTTCCCACTGAATCACTCCGCGCGTGCCTACCGGTGATTTCCTATACCTAGCCGGGAACCAGTTTGGTCGACGACCTCCGGCAAATACCCACGCAAACCCGCTGTTAGACGTTCCGCGAACCGAGATTCTTCCTTGTTTTTCACGCGAGTTTCGAAATAGATGCATCGAATACGTGACTTGATGACTAAAATAGAATCCGCTCAGATCCCGAGTTTATATGCTATCCGACCGACCTTCGCTTTTACCTTTCCACACTTTTTCGAGAATTCTCTATTTTTATTGCTTTTTCCTTTTCAGCACTTACGTTCCATTCTATTCTTTTTATAAGCATTTTCTTTCTCAACGCAAATGATTCAGGAGGAAAATTAACTTATTTATTTGTTTATTAGTATTGTATCACTTTCGCTTATTATTATTTCTTTATTATTACATTTTGTATATGTTATCTCAGTTCTGTATTTAATTGTCATTTTGATTTTGTTACTGTTTACAGAGCTGTGTATTAATGAATAATTGAATAAATTACGAATGATTTTTTGAATAGGATCGCATTGGCTATACCTCCGGCGCAAACGGAGGAGCTTAAGATAGAAGGTACGAAGTCGTTCTCGCGATGTACCATGTACAACGTGAATTACACCGAGGTGATGCAAAACGGTATCAGAAAAGCGGATCCGTCGTGGCCCGTGGTACGCTGTCAAAACGGTTGGGACTTCGATCACAAGATGGTACCATACGAGTCGATAGGTATCGAAGTAAGTATCCATTATTCAAGTGTATTATAGTTTTTTAAAGAAAACTAAGACATTCCGAACGGCTGATGAATTAAGGCAGGTCTGAGTATATCAGAATGATTATAAATTAAACGATCCAATTTCTGTTCACATCTCAATTCCAACTCACTGGCTTATTTTTTCAAATTCTGTTTATTGATCTATTTTTCTAATATTCAGTGAGTAGAAATTGTAATGATGCGTCAATTAGAAATTCTACAGTCCTATTATTCCGTGAACAATCGGTCCACTATAATTTTCCTCATTCAAAACCATTCTTAATATTATAAAAGAGTTTCATGCTATGAAACTGTTTCATAATGTAAAAGAAAAAAACAGAATAAATATATGAATTTTCTCGTATCTTATAACATAAAAATAGAATAAACACTTAGATGACATAGTTTAGATACACACAATCCTTGAGAGGTCCAATTACACCGTATGAACAATATAGTGCTTTCAACCTAGCGATAAATGCAATGTTATGTAGATACGTTATCAACGTAAACGATTAAAACAAGAAAAGACATTAAAATGTCTTTAAACATTGTAAAGAAAAATTCTACGAGCTTGCGAAAGCAAAACCATGCAAATCGTTTTTCTTTACGCGTTCCCACCATCGTCTCCCGTTTTTTTTTTTTTTATTTTACGACCACGTCGTATTTTAGCATCGAGCATAATTTGCCAGGGAGATAACAATTTCGTTCCTGTTCCAGCTCGCGTGGGTCTGCGAGGACACATACCTCGGCTCCGCGGCCCAGTCCACCTTCTTCGTCGGCAGCATGATCGGCGGCTTAATATTCGGTTATATAGCCGACCATTACGGCAGGCTTTCAGCGTTGGTAGCGTGCAACACGGTCGGCTTCCTCGCCTCCGTAGGCACCGCGTTCTGCAACAACTTCTGGAGCTTCTGCCTGGCCAGGCTCGTCGTCGGTACCTCCTTCGATAATTGCTTCAACGTACTCTTCATCATCGGTGCGTGAAACTCTTCACTTCAATCACTTTAAGCGATACATAAAATAATCACGCTGTAACTATCGTTTCAGTGATCGAGTACGTCGGTCCAAAGTATCGAACTCTGCTCGCGAACATGTCGTTCGGGATCTACTTTGCAGCGGCATCGAGTATTCTACCTTGGATAGCTTACTGGATCGCAGATTGGAGGATACTCAGCGTGGTGACTGCGTGTCCCATGGTGGTCGCTTTCATCACCCCGTGGATCGTCCCCGAAAGCGCACGGTAATTCATTTTGCATCGATTCACAGAGTAAACACCGTTTCGACACATCACGCGTCGAATCAGTTTTGAAACAAGTTTGACGACCTACTTAAAAACAGCTATAAAACAGTGCATCTCGTCCCATCAATTCAGATGCTAACTAAGAAAGATACTTTCTTTTTTAGAATTATGTTTTATCGGTCAATGTATTTCGCAATTTGTACAGTTGGTACATAACCAGCGGCAAAGTGGACAAGGCGATCGAGATGTTGAAGAAGCTCGCGAAGGTGAACGGCCGGGAGGTGAAGCAGGAGGTATTTGATGAGTTCGAGAAGAGTTGCAGAGCTATGAACGAGAAGGACAAGCAGCTGAACAACTATACTGTCCTGGATCTGTTCAAACTACCACGTCTCGGTCGTATCACAGTCACCCTCATCATTTATTGGTAAATATACTAAATGTCCCAATTTCTTTTCTTATCACAGTTGCTACTCACTGCGCTTTGTACAATTTTATATGCACTCTTAAGCCAGTGATTAGAAATTCGAACGTTTACTATGGATCCCTGCTTTTTACTTAAGAAAATGAGTAATTGAAACAATCCGTTAATTCATTTCTTAGGTTGCTCATGGTTTGGGTGTTTGACGGTCACGTTTGGAACATGAAACTTCTAGACCGGGACGTCTTCATGTCTTTCTCGCTGGCCGCCCTCACGGAACTTCCAGCTGCTATTCTGCTCGCTCTCTTCTTGGACAGATGGGGCAGAAGATGGATGGGTTTCGCGTCGATGTGCATCTGCGGAATCTTCTCCTTCATAGAAATCGTATAGGAAAAAGAAAGGTCTGTCGAACCCGGCATTCAACGGCAGCGTACAAAAACTCGACTGCACTAGATTATAGCGACTGATCCGGTCGTGCGAAACTTGCCAAATCTTTTGTAAATATAGTCGTACAAACCTTGTGAATGTGTGATGCTAGATATTAAGATGTATCATGAATGTGTTGAGATATACGTAGAATCATTAAACTTCCTAGCGATTCGTTGAGAAAGAAACCTGGAATGAGTAAGTGTGTAGCTGAATTCTGGACGTAGAGAAAGTGTCGAGCCTATGTCTTCCTGTTACGAAGAGGATAACGTGCTACAGTATTTATACAAATTTTATTTTCGACGTCTGTTCTATGAATTAAGGAAATAAGATAATCATCATGAAAATAATAAACGTAAACGAAGTATCTTTTAGACCGATCGATTTATTATTATTATTATTTACGCAACGACATTGGCCTTTCATTCGATGGCACAATCTGCTTAAAATATTCCTAAATGGTAGAGTAACAGTCGTTTAAATTCCTCACTTTTAACGTTATCTTTGGATAAATGAGTCCAGCAGTTGATATCCTTAATGATATTACTTGAATGAGATACTACTTTTGCATAAAAAAAAGTAGTCCTTACTTAAAACGTTCGTTAACCAGCGAACATTGCACTTTCCTAGCTAAAAAGAATTCAACGCTTTATTTCTTTAATTAAATTTTTGTCCGATCTACTTTTATAAAACAGACGATATAAAAAAGAGTTTTCACCAACTACCGGACCGTATCGCGACAATTATAATGAGGATTAAAAAAAAAAGCTCTTAATATAAAAAGTAACTAGTAATAATTATATAGGAACACGTGTACTGGGCTTGGCTTATCGCCATTCAGAATTAGAATTAAAAATAAGAATACAGAAAAACGTTCGATTCTCTCGTACGAAAATCGAATATAATAATAAGTCTTAATTTCCTCATTCCTTTCCTGTGCTTGCATTTCTATTAATTGAATTATTGGCTGATCGAAAGCTGGAATGTTGCCGATTATCGTTCGCAGGAATGGTAATGCGCAAGCCCGTTGAAGTGCGACTTCTTACGCTGAGGTAATGACCAAAAACTCTGGTCATTTCCGAACTCTTCACCTTGTTTGATCGTTTGCGGCAGACTCTGACCCAAGGTTTCCGGTAGGAACAAAACCAGCATTGCACCCATGAACGATGCCGTGCTGATTATAAGCATTGGCAAACCTTGCCAAATCGCGGCCTATTAACAAATTGATTAATTGTGCAAATTTGAATAAAATGAGGTGGATTGATAACAAGAATAGACGGATTTGTTTACCGTGTCGACAATATACGGTGTTATGGAATGCGCTACTATTCCGAAAATATGAATCAACGATACGCCTTGCGATCTGACGGGCGTCGGCAGCAATTCAGCCGCGTATTGAAGACCGATGTTCGCTGCCATGTTTAAGCAGAACCGCGACATCACTGACATAGCTAACTTAGCAGGCACTGCAACGGAAGATCAATTACAAAATTAATGAAGATTCAATTTTAAACAGTAGTAATACAGTATAAAATAATGTTTTATAAGTGGAAGCTTACTGGAAACCAGCAAGAGTTCAGCGATGGAGAACATGCACGTCATCGCCAGGGTCAGAAATCCGCAGAGTCTGCGTCCCCATCGGTCAAGTAGTAAGGCGAGCAACAAGCCGGCCGGCAGTTCCGTGAAGCAGGCGAGCGAGAAGGACACGAACACCGAGCTCTGGATAAGCTTTAACGAATACACGTGGCCGTCGAAGCATATCACCGTGAGAGACCTGTAACGAGAACCACGGGTCACGAGCCGAATTCGTTACGACGGTCGGTTTTTTATACTTTCCAGAAGAAAACTAGTAATACGGTGTTCCGGGCCAGTCGGGGCGTTTTGAACAAATCGAACACCGTCGCCGTGTCGTGCTTCCTACTCGACGTCTCAAAGTTACTCTGCAATTTTCAAATATTATATGAAGAAACGCCTAAATTTCTGTTCACGTCGCAATTTCTATTCACTGGTTCGAGATTCCATATCAAAATTGTTGGAAAAAACGCAGTGAGTAGAAATTGGAACATTTACTACGTCAGACACGTCAATTTTCGTGGAGGTGTATGAAAAGCTTACAGTGAACTCTTGGTAAATACGTGGGTCAGGATTGACGCGGTTAATCCTGGCTATTTTTCGTAGCTTCTCTACGACTTTATCGAGCTTCCCATTGGAAACGTACCACCTTCGCAGAGTAAACATTCACGGTATGAGTAGATTTAACGCAGATTTCGAACAAACATGCGATTGAACGAGTGCTCGTGTGTTTGCTTACCGGGCGCTCTCCGGTAAAATCCACGGTGTGATGAAAACGGATAACAGTGGTAGGGCGCTAACGTAGGTGAAATACCGCCAGTTCGCGATGTAATAAGCCATCCATGGTAAAACCGTGCTGGCCACCGCGAAATACAGCCCGAAGGCGACGTTCACGACCAGGGTACGCTTTTCGACTGCCATGTACTCGAGCACTGCCATGTAATTGGTAGTTTTTAATAAAATGTACGATTCAAATGAATGAATTTAGATTAATCACGACACTCCTCGTACGTAGTAATAATTATGAGTAAATTGATTTTAGTAGTAAGATTATTGAGTAAATAGTAAGATTATGTAAGAACGTAGTAAGATTTATGAGTAAATTGAATGTAGAATAAATACACTGCCTAATTCATAAAAATATATAGAATACCAAATGCAAAAAGAATATAATATTTAAATAAATAAATTGTCTTACATAAAAGAACTGCAGTCTACCAGTAATAAAAGATACTTGAAGTATTATCTCATATGAAATTTCTAAACTGAATTACGTCTCACCGATAATGAGCGGTATGTCGATGCAATTGTCGTACGCCAGTCCAGTGAGGAATCTGCAAAAAGCAAAAGACCAGAAACTGTTGGCGCTTGCGGTGGCGACGGAGCCGAGAAGACCGAGGCTGTTGCAGACCATCAAAGCTGGGATGCGACCCTTGTGATCGGCGATCCATCCGATGATGAAACCGCCGAGTATGGATCCGCAGAAGAAGATCGCCTGCGCCGTTGATATCAGGTACTCCCGGTCGCATACCCAATCTAGCTAATCACCAGGGGCTAAGAGTTAGGTCAGTGAAATAGAGAATGCAATTCTCTCGGGATCATTTTTATTCTGTTTGGGGAAAAAATGCAAAAGAAACACGTGATGGATTCTTCACCTCAGTTGCAACACTGGCGTAGGGGACTTGCGTGAAATTGTACTCCCAACGATTGCATCCAACCGTTCTGTTCGCTTCCAGCGAATGTAGATCCTTGCCGCTATTCAAGATATCAGCGAAATTCAAATCTTTCTGATGACACCGATCGTAGTAGGGATACTCGACCGCTTTTGGAATTGATAAACGAATCCTGAACATAGAAAATGCTATTATTTATTCTTTTTTAATTTTTGTGTCTTTCCGTACTTACCTCTCTTCTTCGGTGAAATTCGCTTCCACCAGTTCGTCTATCTTGCACCAGTACTCTTTAGGGGTAATCGTGATGAAAAATTGCGAGAAGTAAAGGAAAGCGTAGATCACGCCGAAAGGTGCTAATGCTAATAAGAGTAGCCACTGATATCTTCCGTTATCGCCGACGTACGGCAGGACGTCGTCGAAGGTTTCCAGCCTCGGCCTCAACCGAGTCGTTTCGGTGGGACCCATGGATTTATCCAAATCCTTCGAGTTCTTCATTTCTCTAAAATCGATCGATTTCTACGTATAATACGAAAGTATTCGAAAACTTATATTCTCAAAGTTTAATCAACGAAATAATGTTAAACTATTTTGTTTAAAACAATTCAGAATTTACAGTATGGTCTCAAGATTATGTCTAATTATGTTCAACAAGTATCCCGCCAATAAATACTACAATCGCGGTACCACTTCTCGTCATCCAGTTGATAATCGTAATCACACTGATTAGTGGCAGACATCTCTGCAAATGCAGCATAATTAATCGCATAGGCAGGCAGATATCTTACCCGTCGTTCATGGTTCTTAAAATGAATTCTCTTCGAACGAAACTCTCGTTGAACAATCGGCAATCGATGGAAGGATCCAACTGAAACGAAGCCGAATGTTCACAACCGATTTCGAATCGTTTGAACTAACAAATCAAGCGTAAGTGTTTGTCCCAGGCGTTGACCAGTTATTATGCCGGAAGGTCAAGTGGATCGTGACACGCGAGTCGTTTCGTTTAAATTGAATTGTAAATGAGACGCTCTTGAAAGGGCATGGACAACTGTGCGAACTGCGAACGCCTAGCAACCAGCTGTACTCCAGAGCCTAAAGCACATGGAAGAAAAAGAACCGTACGACCAATCAGGCCCGCATTCTCAGAGAAATCTTCCGTTCTTTCTACAATACATATCTATCGTAGCGTCTGGGAGACGAGTGGAAAAAACTGGACGATTAATAATTGGCAGGCGTTGGCTTCGTAATTCGAGAGCTACTTTGACTTTTTAAGGAAGATATTTAGAGAATAGTTAAATTTTAAATCTACAACAAATTAATTTAACAATACTTATTTAAGGGATAAATTCTTAAGGGTCGCAGATAAATGAATGAATCTTTAATTCAATTGAACTGCAATTAATAATAATTAACGTTTAATTTTTTATTAAAAATTAAAACTATTCAAGCAACATAATTGAAGAAATTCGAATCGATTGAATTTTAATTCTTAATTAAAGAATCTTGTCGATTGAGATTTACAGAAATTTAGTTACGGCAATTAGAAAATCCGCAACCCTGTACAGCGTTCGTAATATAATTAAGCGATGAAAATTCGAAGTAAATAATGTTTCCACGATATAAAAATAGGACGTCTTACGTTTCAGCAAACGTAATCCAGCGGCAAACCGAAACTCCGTTTCTTTCTTCTCTTCGCTCGAAACACGATACGACTTAGCAACCGATCGTAATTAATTAAACACCTCTGGATCCACTAATACCACAGGGGGAACACAATTAACAATGAATTGCGTAACGCGGAAAAAGTCTCAGCCGAATCATCTCTTGCCTTTTCCACTAAATAACTATCAAGGATAACACCTGTTACTCGAAAATGAAATTGTAATTAAAATAATCTTCTCAAGGCAAAAGAAAACAACCGGCCCAGTTTCCTCTGTCGAAATTATTACAGAATTTTATAAAACAACAATAATTGTTTTCCTCGGAAACAAACGCGTCCGACGCCTGTGAGTTCTTTCACGGATATGAAAGGGAAACCGGCTTCGCTGATATAAAAGCTCTCTGCTAGATCGAGGAATCGAAGAAAGCTATATGCCCCGCACGCACGTGTTCGTTATAACGGGAACGGGAGGGAGGAGGGTGTCGAAGAAGAGACGCGAAACGAAACGAAGAATTCGCACGATTCTCGAGTTTAGCATCGATCGAATTCGATTTACTTGCGACAACATCGTTCAAACGTTCTTCCGAGTGAAATGACACCAGGACGTTTTAGACAATGCGCAGTGTTCGAGTTTTGAAAGGGTAATTGACTGATAACGTTAGTCATTATAATGCCGTTTGCTAATTTCAAATTTTATCTGTGAATGTAACGAGACGCACAGTAAAATAACAATTGAACGAACTCATACGATATTAATAGTCAAAACTGGCCTGATTCAGAATATTTTAAACTTATCTCAGATTTGAACAGACACATGATAGTTCTCTAACGATAAGTTTAGCAGCCACTGACATGACTTACATAATCACACACAACTATTTTAATAATTGCTAACGAATGATTTTAAGCAACAAAACGAACAGTAAAATAGCATACAATTTTTAAAATCGTTCTAATTCAAAGTATTGGATAAACTTATTTGAAATTTAGTCAATATTCAAACAGATATGTGGTAGCTTTCTAGCGAGAAGTCACTGACACTGATAATTGCTATTTAGTAACTCCAAATTTTATTTATCTATCAATGATTTCAAGCAACGAAGGAACTCATACAATTTTAACAGTAAAATTGTTCTAATTCAAAATATCGGATAAACTTACTTGAAATTTAGTTAATATCCAAACAGATACGTGGTAAGTTTCGAGCGAGGAGTTTAGCGGTCACTGGCACTGGTAATAATAGTAGGCAACATCAGTTACGGATCTGCTACTGTGACTGATATTATTTCAACGGGTTTCGTTCCTACCCGATCTGGTATACTGACTAATCCTCTAAGCGGCAAGAAAGAAAGATAATAATACATTACTGTATTATGTAAACTACATTATGTCACTCGATGCCTATATATAGTCTGATAGTCTAATTGGTACATTTAGAAATCACGCATGCTTATTTGTGCAACCAACAATTTTTATTATAAGGTATATCGAAAAGTTCATCACTGCTTACAAAAATTTATCTCAACGTATCGTCAAAGTTTCATGAAATATGAAATATGAAATGAAAGAACACATTGTCATCTTTATTCTTATAATAAATGTTCCGATAATACGTTCAGAGTTTATGCATGCTCATTTACGGACTCAATTTTCTTTATTATGAGATCTGTTAAAAATCTTGTCGTTTTTATGGCAAAGTTTATCTGAATATATTGTGAAGGTCTTGTGAAGTGAACCAACAAATTATGGACTATATTCCTGGCAATATCTGTTTCAACAGAGCACTCAGAGTTCAGACGTGCTCATTTACGGACTCAATTTTCTTTATTATAAGACTTGTTAAAAATCTTGTCGTTTTTATAGCAACGTTTATCTCGACATGTTGCGAAGGTCTTGGGGAATGAAAGAAGAATTGCAGACTATCTATTCCTGGCATAAACGTTCCGACTGACAACGAGACCTTTTTTCACTGTCCATTGTTATTTCCGTACCTTCGTTACTTGACGAATAAAGAAACGTTAGAATTTCAATCGTGTAACATAAGTTCTTGAAGAATCCCGTCTACCTTGACAAGCCGATCGCGAGTAACGCGAGCGGAGCTGGATCATCTCAGCAAAAATGAAAATACTTTCGCTGCAGAGGACGAACGGGGCTTTGCGTAACGCTTTGTTCTTGAAATACAATCGCAATCTAGCGAAGCGGACACTGTTGTAACCGTTGCTGAAATGTTATTATACATGAATGTTACGTAGATTACACAATTTCTTCATTTTATTCACATCTTCTCTATCTGTAAATTAATTCTCTTGATCGAAGTGTAACGAGAACGACTGCTCGCCAGGGAATTTCGTAATGACAATGGTTTATCATCATAATATTTTGTTCTAGAAAGACAGACAAGGTTTCTTAGAATACACGTTTCGTGCGTGAGATATTGAGACACATAAATTGTTTTCATATGAATATTTTATTAATTAAAATTAATTACGATTATCGACAATACTCAGAGAGTATTACTTTTACAAGATAACTTATTTCTATCGTTTTTACAATTAAGTTCCATTTGTACTACGAGATTATATATTTACAAATATGATAGAAGTCTAGTATCGACGATATAAATCTGTCCTAATTTACCTAAAAGCTAGATGTTAACAATTTACCAGAGCTACAAAAAAAATTGAATAAAATATCGAATTGTCCGAAAAGTCCGACTGTCAGAAGGCATTTTTCAAGTAGGTGGTCACAATTTTTTAACCAAGTAGTGACGAGTGATGAGAAATATATTATTTATAATATAATATTGAGCAGAAAAGATGAAGAAAAATTGTAGAACGAAACGACGCCTATATAATTGAATGAATTCTGAATCTTTGAACCGGCACGAACCCTCCGGACAATTCAATACATTAAAAATAAGTAATTCTTGGTAGAATATTTACAAATGCTGAACATAGAAAGGTCTAATCGGGACAGAGTTCCTTTCACATTTTACATAAGACGTACGTGACGATCGTGATCGAAACAGATGTCCTATTTACATCGAACGTGCTTATATCAAGGTAACAAGATTAATTCTAATTATCTCTTAGCATTCTTCATACACACAAATCCATTCGATACTGTCCCAATGTTTTTTTATACTTCGCCAGGGCACGCGACACGTGAATAAAATAATCGATCAGTACGTAACGCATAGTGTAATAATTAACACGTCTTGCGTTTGAGGCGTTCGTCGCGACTGCCGATTGCGTCGCTATAATATTAATTGGCCAAAGATAGTGCTTACTAAAAGTCGCGAACCCTCGCCTGTTGACTTAACATTGAGTCTGGGATAGCTATTCTCGGATTGGTATAGTTCGCCGGCGAACGAGATAAGCAGAAAGCAAATTCCATTCGTGCGGTGAAAGAAAGCTGTACGTTCAACGTGCCTCGATGGAAAAGTAATTTGTTAGAACTTCTTGGATCATGCGTGGAAGCATTTTCGAGAATGACTTGTTCAATAAGAAGTAGACTGATTCATAATGTATGTACGTATGTATAATACCGAGGGCTCAGACGTCAATATGTTATGAGATCTAGGAGGATAATCCTCGGCCCTTATTATGACAATCAATTCAGTATATTAAAAAACAGGTGGAGACTCGATGACGATCAGTTTCATTAAAAAATGGCACGAATTATGAAATATCAAAACGCTGATAATAATTAGACTGCAGATTCTTATGTAAAATAAACTTTTTATGATAGTTTTAAACATTGCAATATTACTTTGTATTTGGTATTCTAAATATTTTTATTATATGCAGTGTTTATATTTTTAATATGTTCAATTTTTTACACATACATAAAATCCGCAGTCTAGTGATAATTAGGGATGGGATCAAGTACCTCGCAAACGCGTTCGAATTTTGATTGAATTCGAACTCTCTATAAGTACTTCGGAAAATAGAAACAGAATTCGTAAGTGTAGTCGAACTTTCCACTTGCACTTTAGTAAACGGAAGTAATACTTGCAAGTATACTCAAACCTTGGTCGATAGATTCGAAACTTTTATGAATCTCAGAAATTTTCTACATTTAAAATTAATTATGTAAAATATAATTAAAATAAAGTTATATCCTGTGATCTAATTGCATGTTTCATTAATGACACCCTTTACCCCTTTCTGTAGTCTCCGTAGAAAGATTATTTTCTAAATTAACAAATATCATGGACAAGAAATAAACAGACTAAAACCTAATATTGTAAATGAAATATTATTCTTAAATAGTTATGACTTTAATAAATAAAATACTTAAGATCGACTATACAATTCTGATTCAATTCCTTTCAACAGTTACTTATACGTATTTTTTCGAAACTTGTAAGTACTTATTCCGAGGTTCGATATGCAATAAAATAAATACTTTTCAAATATAATCATAGAAACATTATTGCCTTTGAGTACAAATCGAAACTTGTTTATTGAAACTGACTCGAATTTGTGAGTACATATCGAACTTGATCCCATCGCTACTGATAACCGACAGCATTATTTGATTCAGTTAATTTAATTACCACTGGTGTCACGCTCGTGGAACAAACATTACAGTCTCTCCACCTCCACGACCGCGTTACCGCTTTTCCTTGACCTAACGCTGGACCTGCTAATCATGCTGCTTCTCATCGCTTCGCCTCGCGTGAACGCCTTCATCGAATTCCTCGCGCTGCATCTAGAGAAAGATCTAAACATGGCGACTGGTGGTGTTTCCTCGTCTTCGCGTTTCCTATAAAAAGATCAAACTGAATACCTGCACCCACACCCTCCCACGAAAACAGATATGGTCCGATAGCCTCTAGAACTCAGTCATTAATCATGAATCTCAAGAAATATTAAGAAAAGGTTGAAGGCTTCTTCGTAGCTGTCGAATTTTTACCTTCCGATGCAAGGCGCGTCCCACATTTTCTGGTTCTTCCCGAAGTCCTCGCCGTCCTGCAGCGTCTGGGGCAGATCCTTGTCCAACGTCTCCGGCAGGAACAGCGTAAGAAGACCGCTCGCGATGCCGAGGATGCCCAATACCAGAAGAGGCAAAATCGGCGAGACTACGTCGAGGTACACAACGAACGGTGCCAGGATACTAGCTACGTATCCCATTATATGTATCAGAGCTACGCCCTGAGCCCTGACTACGGTCGGAAGCACCTCAGCTGCGTACTGAAGCCCGATGTTATAGGATATGTTTATCCAAAATCGGCCGAGGATCGCCAGAGTGGCTGAGTAAATGTCTGAAGAGAAAAAGTTAATTGAAAACTGAGTAGATGATTTTAATTGAATTAAAAAATTTATGCATACTATTGGAAACGGTGGAAGCCCAGATGCTGAAAATACCGGAGACGACGAGTGAACCACAAGCCAGCCATCGTCTGCCCCATCGGTCGAGGACGAGGGTGAGGAATGTGTCAGCTGGCAATTCGGTGGCTGCAGCGATCGTAAACGTCATGAACACGTTCAAGCCTAGATTATTGACGTTTCGTACGTGACCATCGAACACCAAAGAGATCGCCATCCTGTGACAGAAAATATGTCAAAGAAATTGCACACTTACTTCGATTCCGATATGCTATCGTTTGTTGTGGAGAGGAAATTCCTTGGTAAAACGTGGCAGTAGATCGGACCTCGTATTGAAATATCTTTTGCGAAAAGACTATTTTATACATATTTCTCTTGACAAAATACTGACAGCAATTTGATGAATACGTACCATATTACAATAAATAGGATAGTGATGTTCCGTAGCCGTGGAGTTCGAAACAGATCCAACACTGAGTACGTCTTATCTGCTTCCTCCTCTTTGCATATTTTTATACAGGTCTCCTGTTGTTATAAATGATTAAATTATCGGATTTCTGCATTTTCGTGAATATCTGAGGAATTGGTAGATTGTTGATTAGGAATAATTCAGCTAAGCGCTGACATACTTTAAAGCGGTGTCTAATGTTACAGTTCAAGTACAAATTTTTCATTTTTTATTTCTCGTTTAAACGAAGAAAAACTTTTTGCAATAAATAATTTTATTTATTAATTAATTATTGGCGCTTGCGAAAAAATTTTTATAGATAAATTGTAGCCACTGACGTCCTCTATAAGAAAGATTCTATGTATTTTT
>NW_017152577.1:16275-17574 GCF_001652005.2 Ceratina calcarata
ATCTCTAACAGTTTGAGAGTTATTGGCAAAAAACGAAAATTTTGCAAAATCTGAAGGGGTACCCCCTTGGAAAAATCTCGGAAAAATTGAAAAATTTTTTTTCTCGAAATTTTGAAAAATGCTTTGAACAAAAGTTGTAGGTACTACTATTACCTACAAAAAAGGTCGTATACAATGTTTTACTATCTCGAATACTTCAGGTCTATTGAATTAATTAGTTCATTCTTCACTAATTATTCTTTAACGAGTGGAGTTAGAAGGAAATTGTATAGGACCTGTCTCGTATCTAGCAACTATTCAGAACCGACGAGTGTTCTGCTTTCTATTTATTACAATTAGTTCAGTGACAATATATATATTCTAAAGGGCGTAAAAAAATGACCGACTTTTTCATACGACATAAAATCCCATAAGTCTGCCACTCTTTAATAATCTCTCCTCTGTGTCTGTACCTATACATTCTTTAGTTTCGGAAAGACGCCCACGAACTGTAACATTTCACAGCATTCGATCGAGTTGTTGCTTTTTGTGATTTACGTCCCTCAGCGCTCAACTGAAGTATTACTATTTCCCTCTCGACGAAATATTTACCCGAAATCTCCTATAAACATCGTCGGGTACTTTGGTACCATTAATTTTCTCAAATTTGCCGAGTATCTTGATGGCCTTGTCCACCTGACCTTGGCTGACCAGCCATCGTGCGCTTTCCGGTATCAGCCACGGCGTTGCCACGGCGACGACAAGAGGAACCGAGGTGACGATGCAGGTCATTCTCCAATCAGCCAGAAAATAGGCGATCCACGGTAAAACGCAGGCCGCGAACGTGAAGAACATGGCTATCGACATGTTCGCGACGAACGTGCGCCACTTCGGCCCCACATATTCCAATACTAGAAAGAGGAAAATTAATTCATACGCTGCGCTGTGGAAACTGTAATTTGTATAATAAAAAAAAAAAACGGTGAACATAATAAACCAGTTAAAACCAATTGAACGCGATCCCGGTTTAAAAACAAAGCGGTGTTAAGTGGCTAACGTGGTTGCTTCGTTAAGAACAATTAATCCCTATTTTTAGTTGAAACGTCGTACTTTCATCATTCTTCCTCTCGTATTACACAACCGTAGAATTAAAGTTGCGCCTCCAATTATTCTACACGAGCCACTCTATTATTCGTGACACGAATAATTGTGCGACGCCACTATAAATTATTTCTTATTCCTTCAATTGTAGCAAAATAAAAAATTTCTCATCCTATTATAAGAAGATCTAATGACTCGCGTTAAGGTTGTATGAACTCT
>NW_017152577.1:18257-40130 GCF_001652005.2 Ceratina calcarata
AAACCTTACTCCTCTGTAATTATAATTTTTTCTAAAAGTTCATTACTTCAAATATTGAAAACAGCTTTTTATTACATGTCTTAAACTTTTGCCAGAGATCTTACGGCTCATACAATCTTAAATGCATGTATTGAGACTAATCGATGAACGAGTGTCATAGGCCTGTCGTAACTCACGTAAAGTGAATGCTTTTAATTAAAAAAACTAATGGATTTCCAATCAGCATTCCAACATCGATAATACAACCCTTTCTTTCGCCTATGATTTACTGCTCGGGCTATTCGTTATGCTATCCGAGCATGTCATTATGACAATGTTTCACTCAGTCCGCAGATAATACTGTGCAGAAGGCTCGCGTATGTAACCGGTTGAAAAAGAGGAAAATGAAAAGCGAGCGTTAATCAGTTCCGAAACGACCTTGCGTTCTGCACGCGCGATGCATTGACGAAATGATTATCACTAATACGGCCAACTGTAATTTCACGCTACCACGTGTGAATTTTCATTTGTCCGAACGCAACGGTCGCTACTAGTCAAAGACACCGCATTCCTTCCGCGCGAATTCGCTCGAACGGCCAACTGGTTTGCAAAC
Source organism: Ceratina calcarata (assembly GCF_001652005.2). NCBI lineage: Eukaryota > Metazoa > Arthropoda > Insecta > Hymenoptera > Apidae > Ceratina > Ceratina calcarata. The sequence continues at coordinate 18,850 of NW_017152577.1, forward strand.
CAACGATCCCGATTGCATAATTTTCCGCGTACTCTGATTAATAACGGTTATCTGGTTTCCAATCGGCGTTTCGCTTTCGCTCAGGTCTCGCCTTTCTTTCCATCTACCGACGACTCGTGCCAAGACGGCGGCTCGCGAGTCCGTCGGAAGCCTCGGCGATTAGGAAATCCGGTGAGCTAAGCGAATTCCGTCAACTTGGCCTAGTTTTCAACGTCGTAAATCTTTTCAACCTCGATTTGAGTCATCGAGTCACGGTTAATGCGCGCCAGAGTTTCGTTGGTCTCGTTTCTCACATCTGAGACAAACTGTCAATCACCGACCGGCTGGCTCTCTATAGGCTGAGGAATGACAAAAATGAATTACCTAATATGTACATCATGGTGAAGCAATTGTCGAAGGCGAAACCGAAAAAGAAACGGCAGAGCGCGAACTGCCAGAAGGTGTTAGTGAAAGCGGTAGCCACTCCGGCTACTAACCCCATCATGTTAGCGCCGATTAGCGCCGGTATCCTGCCGTATTGATCGGCGATCCAGCCGAAGATCAATCCCCCGAATATCGCGCCGATAAAAAAGATGCTTTGAGCCGTGGTGGGCAGAGCATCTTGCTCGCAGACCCACCCGAGCTGTAACAGAAAACTGCAGTCGAATGATTTACGTATCTAGAGTATAAAAATTCAAGCGAAAGTCAAGACTTTTTGTGGCGTTTTACAAAAAGAAAAATCGAGAAATAAATAAAAAGCGGCTTTTACAAATCGTCAAAAGTAAGGGAAGGAAAAACCAGTTGAGAATTTCTTTACTGACACGTGCGAGTTCGTTTAAGAATTTATTTAGATACTTGAAAAAGTAATTGAGCGAAGGGTAAGTGGCTGTAAAATGATTTCGCTACCTACCTCGGTCGCTACGGTTGCGTAAGGGACCGTGCTGTAATTAAATTCCCATCCGTGTTGGCAGGCTTTCGTCGGCCACGACGGGTCCGGCGCGTGGCTTCCGTTCGACAAGACCTCCGTGTAATTTACATCGTACATGCTGCACCTCGACCCGGCAGGTATCGCCAGCGCGCGTCTGAGATCAAACAGAAAAATTCCCTTCGTTAACATTAATACCAGTTAAGTCGCAAAATCGTAATCGCGATATTCGTCGCGGCATGCGTGCGAAAATTCATTGAATTCAATCTGAAACAAAGATCCGCGTATAATTAATACAGTCACGTGGATCGATTGCGAGGCTGATTCACGACGGATCTTCGAACGGCGAAATCATTTACTAATAATGAACATCGTTCGGGTAATTCCTCGGCGGTAATTATACGCGCGCTCTCGAGGAGATACGAAATTGATGTCACGACTGTCATCAGATGACTGACAATGGCTGATACCGATCATCGTAGAAGACAATGTCTCAGACCTTTTCTTTCGACTCTAATGAAGCCGTAATACTCGTAAATGCGTATTTACAGTATTAATAGCATGTCTCAGCGTCAGGATTGTTAGCTAAGATCCATTGTCTGACCTTTGCGTGAGAAGTGAACGAACGCCGATTGTGTTACGCGCAGGAACACCGTTACAAGGTCTCCAAGTGAAAATTATAGAGAGGCAGATGGTCGCGAAGAAAACGATGCCTTTTCCTTTTGTTCGGAAAAAATGATTAAGAAAATCTTCCACAGTCATAGCCGTGTTGAAAATAGATTAAGACCGTCACGGATTAGCAATTCTAATAATCTTTTTAATGACCGTTGGATTTATTTATTGCGCAACGAAATTAGTAATCCTATCTGGAGATCCTTTCCAACTCGCAGTCCTTCTAAATGTGAAATGTATTTATGTAAAAGCGTGTAACGCCGTTGTCCACGCGATCGACGATATTAAACGCGTTACGTGCCCGACGTTATTTTTCGCGTTCACGCTCTCATTATTTGCACGAAGGTTTTGCTCGCCGCACGTTTACGTCGCGGACACGATAATACACGCGCCTGGGAACTCTACACCCGAGAGTGCATTGTGCGTTGCAAAACATCCTATGACTCTCGAAACGCAATTTAATAACAAATTATGGCGTAACCGCATCGGAAACAACGAGGAAACCGTTGCCTAAAAAGAGAAGAAAGAAAAATTTGCGTCTCTTCAACCAGACAGGATTTTATTTAAAAGAAACGTCAATTTGCGAAGACGGGAGAATTGATTACTGATTTAGAGACATTCGAACGTGTTAACGAGGGCGTCGCGACGCGACGTGCTACGCGACGTTGTGGGTAAGAAAAATTAACGCGTTATGCAAATACGGTACCGTTCAGTACCGAGTGTCGATGAGATAGAATAGCGACAGACTTTCGTTATGCAACTGTAGATTAGAGATGCAGAAGGAACGTGATACGAAGTAGGCGTTCACTACCTATAGGAACGTTTTATTGAGACTTTTACGAACTGCTACTGGCTGCTGCGAGCATAAGTATTGCGTTATTCGAATAACAAGGAAGGTTGTTAACCCACGGCGGCACGTAATCAAACGGAGGTGCAACCCGTCGGACCTTTCGTCATCGTTTTTTATTCGTCGGTATCTTTGCTGCGATTTTGTTATAGATTCGCAGTTAGTCACTTTCAAATGGATTAACGTCGATGAAATCAGAGAACGAATTGAGTTTACGAGCTTATTAACTGTAAAGGAACAAAGTGTTATGTCGTAATTTCCTTGCCAGTTAGCGAGTGTTACGGCACTCGGATATACAGGGTGGTTCACCAGATGTTATCTCCTCGATTTTCTTTGATATTATTTAAATAAAAAAAGATTCAATATTTCATTTTGATTTATAATACAACAACGAATATACAGAGGGATTCACCAGATATCTCCTCGATTTTCTCTGTTATGATTTAAATAAAAAAAGATTAAATATTCATTTTTTATTTATAATTATAGGAGGTTTTTTCTTTCTCAATATTTTTTAGAAATGTAGCAGAGAACGTTTATATTTAATGTTGAATCACTTCGAAAGAGGCACATTCAGATGTGAGGCATTTTGTAGGCGGACGTCTAGTAGAGATACGAAGGTGATCAACAATTTTTTTAATTCATTATCGTTTTATTATTAGCGAAGACATTTTTTTATACAGTTTTTCCTCCTCCGATCGATGAGCTTTCTACAAAAAAGCGTCACCCTATGTATATCGGAAAACTATTAGTTAATGAGATATCTGGATTTTAGTACTGTTACGAAATCACAAGTCGCTTAATAATCTGTTGTAATGATTTCGTTCACAGAAAAACTTCAGTGTTGCAATCGTTTCCATCACGTTTCCTGAATCCAGAAAATAATGACTGTTTTACATTATGTAATAAATCTTTTCATGTATTATTACGTTCAGTGATGATACGATTTTTTATATCCAGTAGTCAAAGTCTCAGAGTACACTTTACTTTCCAAGTAGATTCAAAAGTAGAAGTCGAGGGATGTTAAACAGGCAATCTTGTCGGAATGGAACCTCGTCCTATCCAACGATTCGGAAATATTTCATTTAATACATTTTCTCTTGTATTTCCATAATGTATAGGACAAGCAATTTGTTGCAGCCACATTATTTGTCAAAAAATCTGCATATTTTTGTCCAGTCAGTGACCCTGCGATAAAATATGATCCAATAATACTATTCAAGATATCTCCTTTAACTAATTTATTTATTTATTTATTTATTCACACGGCTAAGAGCCGAAGGTCTACAAGGGTAGTTATAGAGCAGTAATGATTGTTACATTGATAATCGGAGAAACGCAAATGATTTGAAATTACGGGAAGTTGTCGTACAAGAATTAATGTCTTTTCAATATTAATATTTTCTTGTAAAGAATACAACCTTCATCTATCAGTGCAGGAAGAACTATGCATTCCAATTAAAAAAAATGTTAACCTTCGTATGTCTTCAATAGCTTGCAACACCAGAATGTGCCTCTCTCGAAACTGTTCAACAATGATTATAAAAATTGTTTATTACGTATAATAATAACGACGAAAATCAAGATAGTATCTGGCGAACCACCCTGTATAGAAAGTGAGCGCATTAAAGAAGAAAATGACTCCTCATTAGAACGTTAACTGGAATATTCAGGGAGATATTTCCAAAATATATAAATCAATAGATCATGCGTCGCTATTAATTATTCGTCGCAATATTTTTTTTAATCAATTCAACCGAGAATACTGAGCTGATAATGAATGCAATCCGATCGCATTTTTCATCAGCATCGCGAGCAACGATTGTGTATAAAAAAAATTCATGTATGCAAAAATAACAATTTCATGCACCCGACATAGTGAAATGAGTCACCGTTGTTCGTTACGTGAAAACGACAGAGTCGTTATTGTTCTCTAATTATCGTTTGCAAACAATAGGAATGCTCTAAGATGCATTCCGCATCTGAACGTTGATGTCTAACGTTGTATATTATCTGATAATGCAATCACGATGCAGGCATGAGATATCGGTGAACATTTTTAATTAACGTACTTTGTATAAACGATTCTGTTGGATTTAGTACCAGGAGACACTAAACCTTCCCAGTCGCATGTGTGCTCGTAAACTTCAATTTAATCGTGTGTATCTGCTTTTATGAGGTCGCTTGTTTGTTCAACAAACGATGCGAATGTTGAACCAGACGTGATGGAATGGTGCATTCATCAGCAAGAATTATGATTTTTATCTGACCACGATAAAGATTTATCAAATCGATAAACGATGAACTGTTTAAAAATAACGAATAGTATTTTCTATCAGGAATACACAATCTATACCTGAATTAGAGCAAATGTAATCTCGTTCAGCTTAGATTCAAGTTATCAGATAAATCTCTGTCAGTATAGAAGTGATAATACGATTGATAAAAATTGACGTTGAGATGAAATCTAGTTTTCCACGTACCTTTCGCTCACTGTGAGGTTCTCCAGGTCCGGCGCCCAGCACCAGTACTCGTCCGGTATCAACGTGATGAATATCTGCGAGAAGTACACCCATGCTACGAACGAGGCGAAGGGGATCATCAAAACGAACAGAATTCTCTGATAAACACCGAACTCCCCTACGTAGGGTAACAATTCGTCGAAGTCCATGTCCCTCGTGGTCTCTTTCTTGACATTTCTGTCAGGCTGTACTTGAACACTCGTCGAATTCCCCGGAGTCGCCGCGTTATCATCATGACCGTTCTTCAAGTGCATGGGAGACTCGAATTTCTCCTGCGGTGGCATTTTATCAGAGAACCCGCTACCCTTATTAATCGTATCGCCGCACCCTCCAACTATCTACAGAGTCGCGTTAATAAAACGATTACGAATTCAACCAGTTACGTTCCCGAATACATAACGACGTATTCGTTTTGGCGCTTGTTCACAGCTACAATTTCGAACTTCTGTACGAGCACTCGAAGCATGTTCCTCGGCAACACTAATGGATCACGCGGATTCTATCTGTCGCCGTCATATCGTGATAAGGACTCGAATCGAAGAACGGAATCAGGCTAGTCCCAAGCTTTTATTCTCGGCGGTGAGAATAAAAAAAAGCTGGACAAATCCTGAGTGAAGTGTTCAGAACTGAAACGATCAGTCCTGTAGCCGGCTATATAGCCGCCGACCGAGAGGTACTCCCTCTCCTTGCCGCGTGCAAGCAGAATTCAGTGCTCCGCAAGTGGCATTGAACAGATCCGCGGATCGCGTCAATTATCATCCTCGCCATTGGCGGTCGGCTAATTTCTTTCGCACTCTCCCAGGAGATCAGACGGACGTTCGACGGTATGATGACGAGCCATTTAACGTCAGAGTATCATTTTTTTCCCATCGAGGTTCGCTCGTTTAATTGGTACGAATTAAGGAAGTCCGCGGAACTCGGGGAGACGAAGGTTGCTACCGGGTATAGGAGAACGTGTAATTAATCGGATTTCTTTATGCTTCCTTTATTGATGGACAGAAGTTACAATTTTCATTAAACATCGTCAATAACGTGTTCGTCGACGTTCTCATCGGTTATAAAATTACTCCTGATTGTACAAGCGTTCAATAATCGCATTAAATTTCAGTGAGAGGCACGTGCCCCTTGAAACCAGTCCGTCAACGTGGCGCAAACACGTCTAATTTTGTTCATCCTCGTTTATGATATACGTATACTCAAAATCATTGTAACGCCGATTTATTATGTACATATCGATACAATTGTTCTTTTCAGAAAATATCCGAACGCCTATATATCTCTTGCGTGACGCTACGATGAACGAATTCGAATACATAGCACCCGCATACGTACGTATGTAACGCAAAATACATGTTTTAGAAATATTCGCTCGCGATCAGATGCTAGAGCAGCAAATACGATAGAAAAGATCATCGAAAAACCTACTAATAATTACATTGAATCATTGTCGATAATGGCAGTGCAACAATTTTCTAACAATTAATCAAATTATAATGAAAACACGTTAGGATTCAGATCGTCGATATTGCGAGATAAGTATTCATATCTCTCAATCTTTTTTTTTTTTCAAATAAAATCTATACAGATGTAAAGGTCAGTATAGCGATTTCCTGATAGACGCACTTTAGAATAATCAATGTAGTTAACTCGTTGCGTTTGGTTTAGATTCGCTAATTAGGCAAAAGAAATTCGCATAACTCTCCCTCTCGTTTTTAAATTAATTTCAACTTTCCTCTCCCCCTTGAAATCTCGAAAATCGTCACGTCGAACACGATAATTACTGCTAATAACGAGCTGTAAATTATCGACTTTCTACCAGTATAAAAATGAAAGCCGCTCTTCTTTGCATCGAAAAGGCATCTATTGTTAGTTTGTATAAAAACAAGTGGAAACAGTATGCTTAGTTTCTTCTCCCTTGAAATACAACGTGAAAATAGTTGTACCGCGAGTGCAATGAATTTAATCGGTGGTCGAGTATGCTTTTCGGAGTTATAAAAATTCCACTGTACGCTATTAATGCGCCAGAAGCATCCCGTGTGATGTTACTGCATAAATACATAATGTAGTATGCATGCAATATATATTAATCATATGTACAATAACAATATACAGTAATATCACACAGTATTAGTTGTACGCGTCCTGTTTAGTTAATAATCGTATAGTATCTTTCTTTAGAAATTTCCTACATTGCATCTATATATAATATTATATACCTTCTTTTTCTTTTTTAATTACGACCTTTTATTTCTCCAACTTGAGTTAACTTTTCACGAACGCTTTTAGCCTACTTACAAAATTTCATTACTTTAATACTAAAACTTACTGCATTAGTAAACAAACGATTAAAATGTTTTCAAATTATTTGATTATATTATTCAAAAAAAGAAAAAAAAATTATACGTGGATAATTCATTAAAATCTTACAATTGACCGAGGCTTTAAGTAGCCTCGAAAAATCCATTTGATTGGTTATAAAAAGAAATGCTGCAATCCGCAAATTTCAGCGTGTAAACTACACGCAAATATAAAAATCAATAGGGAATTTCTACAACGCAAAAGTAATATATGTACGATGATTAACTAATTTGAATTTCCTTGCCGTTTACTTAGGCAAAAGTAAACCGAAATCGTCGATTATTGAGAAAAAAGATGCTGATAATTATCTAATCAGATAGTTACTTCTCGGAATACGTAATAGAGAACGAAAGCTTACATGGAAAGATAGCATTGCTCGAATGCTCGATAGAATTTAACAACAATTTGTTGTCGTCCGCGGTAAGTTACCGGACAAAATATGTTTTATTATTAATATAATAACACGTAATAGACAAACCTAACACTCTTATGTACACTATTATTAATAGCCATCAATGCAACGATGTTAATATTAAATGAAAAATCTCCTCTACCACTTCAGGAACTTAGTTCTATTCCATTATCGATTATTTTGATTATTCACAGAGAATTTGTTTTTACACCAAGATTCATAGCACTGTCAGAGATTAGGATTTACTCGTCGATAGAATCTTTTCTCAAGTATATAAACATAGGTATTATCCGGTATTATACTTAAAGAAACGAAATTAGATAATAGATAAAGTCGACCTTGAACTATCCACAGCTGGCAATCTCCTTGAGTAGAAGTGTTTCGATGTCCACTCGACATATGGGACATCGCTTGTTGGTGCCTAGCCACTGATCGACGCAGTCTATGTGGAATAAATGCATACATGGAAGCCTCCTGTGACAAATAAGAAAAACAGAATATTTTTAAATATCATCCAGACAGATTCGATAAACGAAAATGATGAGAATGAACGAAGGGATAAGCAAGAAATTGTAAGTCCAATGGGAATGCTTCTAGATCATGATCGCGAGGATAACAGATCAGGGGTGGCGAGCAAACGAATGTAAAGGGTTTCGATTTAAGCAAAAAGTATGTAGATATAAGGAAATTATGTATACGAAAGTCCATCAAAGCTAAAAGGCAAGACGATAAATAAATAATTATTATTAGTATGTGATTCTTACCTAACACTCTCACAGTCTTCGAACTCGGATAAACATATGGTACACTTCTCAATGTCGTCATCAGAATTTTCGACCTTCTTCCTCTGTAACAATAAAAAGAAGAGAACAATTACAGGATATATCAGGACTTTCCTTTTTTAATTGTAAACGGCGAAACTGTGAGACAAAATTCGGAATTTAATAATACATTAATAATCTTTATGTATTTCCCATGAGTGATTATACTTTTTTCTAAAATCAAAATCGAAAGTAAAAAATTCTGATTTGATGTCTGCAATTCGGAAAGTCTGAAAAGATGGAAAATATTTTACTTAAGTAAAGAGACGGTTAAACACCAGTATGTACTCTACAGACACTGATAAGAACCTTCACGAAATTTGCGATGTTTATAAATTAGCATTAAGTAAAAAAGTGGAAAAATTATTCACGAACAAATATTTTGTAGAACGCTATCAAGAATGGCTATGCAGTCAAATTTATACTCCTGCAGACATTTTAATTCAAGAAGAATTCGGTTTGATAAAGATCACAAGAATCCAATGTTCTTCAGTTAAGTTCTCATTAAATTCACTAATTGGTTTGTTAAATTTCATTCTTCTTAATAAATAGCGAGTTCTTGAGATTTACAACAAAATCTAGATTTTCTTCCAAATTTTTCAATTTATCAGTATTGTGGTGTATAACAAAACACTTACCCTCTTGTACTTGTGACGGAATGTGTGGCTTTCAATCGATTCTTGTGTGGCCCCGGAACTAACATGAGCCATGCGTCGTTGATCCACGAAGTGTATGTAATGTTCAAACCGCGATAAATGGCGCACCTGATGCACTAACTGTGGGTATGGCAACGCATCGTCCGCGATGTCAGTATTAAGGATTGGCTCCTGCTGTAAAAAGTGACATTATACACCAGTGTAAAAACTTCTTTTAATCGACGAAATTTGAAAACATACCAAGTGAAGATGCTGCAGCAAATTGATATGGATGTGATGTGCATGCGTCATAGGCGAAAACGTATTTTCGGCGAAATCGTAGTGATGATACGTATGATTCATATAAGGATGCACCGGCATCGAAGGCAACGTAACTGGCGGCGTTGGCTCAACCTCCCCAACATTGGCCATAGGATTTTCCTATAGACATAAAGAAAAGCCAATAAGTCAACGAAATATTAAATTTTCAGAGCAATATTAGAGCACCCGAACCATAGAGATCTGTGTAGATAAACTAATACGTACCATCATGGTAGGCTGATTCATGTAAGTAGGACACGGCGGACTGAAGTTTCGTGGACCAGCAGTTTCCGGGTGGCTGTAGACCGTAGGCTGCTGCGGCGGTGGCAAGATCGGCATTGAAAGCGGCATAAGATAATTGTCTATGCTTTCAGAACCATAGCAATGATTACTCGGAGGAGTTGCATTCCCGTTGTTGCACATTTGTTGATTCGCAGGGTGCGGCTGTGAGTGCGGGTCCAGGTGCGGTAGTGGATGCACCTGTGGAAGCGGTTGCGGAGGCGGTTGCGGTAGTGGATGCACCTGTGGAAGCGCTTGCGGATGCGGTTGCGGTTGCAAATGCGGTTGCGGTTGCGGTTGCGTTTGCGGTTGAGGTTGCGGCTGTGGCTGCGGCTGCGGCTGCGGCTGCGAGTGTGGATGCGAGTGTGGATGCGGTTGCGAGTGTGGATGCGGATGCGAATGTGGATGCGGATGCGAGTGCGGATGTGAGCGTCGGTGTGGGTGTGGGTGTGGATGTGGATGTGGGTGCGGGTGCGGGTGCGGGTGCGGGTGCGGGTGCGGGTGCGGATGCGGGGCGCACGGTGCTCCACTGCTGAACAGAAAAAATTCCTATGTAAATTAAAACTGAAAGATTCTTAAAAACATTATCATAGATATGAATGATACTGACCCATGATGAGGCGGCATTCTTGTATAAAGGTGCCTCCTTCGCGCCTCTTGTACACGTTGCTGCAATGTCCACAGCCTTTCCTGCATCGGATGCATACGCGGTCTTGTCATTCCTGCAGGAACATCTGCACAGAATAGAAACAAACATATATAAAAATGTGAACCTTTCACTTTTTCAGATCGTATCTAAGAAGTTTAATAAATACCTGCTACTTGATTGTATCCTACAGGTACGACAGGAACTGGAATTCTGAAGTTGTGATGCATACAGTACGGTGGACAATAATTGTTATTCATGCTAGAAAAAAGGAAAAAATAACAATTTAATTATAGTAAATTAAGGAAGTACATTAAAGAATGATATAAACAAGTACATTATGCATACCTATGCAACGCTGTCCAAGGGCAAGGTCTGATCACCGAAGTAGCACCTGCCGGAGTCGGTGGAGTATGTTCCTCGTCAGACTCCAAAGTCAAATCGATTGTGACTGTAGGATTATGTTCTTCGTCATTTTCCATACGATTCTGCTGTTGAAATAGATTCATTACACCTCGAATAATCACAAAAAATCATTTCAATCTAGGTTTTTGAATAATAGTATATTTTGTACCTTATGACTTACTGTTCCAAGAACTTCAACCGAACCATCCTCGTCATCACTTTTAGTCGCATCATCGCTGCTCGAGCACCAATCCAGTTGCAAGTCAGGTGCAGATGGTGTATCGTCACTTTCTGTTGAATAAAAAAACGAGATTACACATCTCATCTGCCACATATTCTTTCTATTCACATACCATCAGTATAAAAAATATTATTCGTACTTGATATTGCGTGAGCTGGATGCTGCTGCGAATTCATCGTATTTGGCAAAACCGAATGGTACAAAGTATTCGGATCATTGACACTCCCATCTTCTATGGTCTGTATGTTGGTTATCAATCTATTTGCACTGTAAATAACGAAATTACACAGTTATTTCAAACGTAACGCAGCTCGTTTGCTTAGCTAGCTTTATATTAAATATGTACCTATTATAAATGGCATCTGGCAATCTAGATGGTCCAGCTATACCCAAATTATCGGATTGTCTATCATTCAGTGATATGTGTTCTCCACATATCCTCCTTTTGTGTCTCAATGGAGGCTCATGGCTATGTAAAAGTCGTCCCGTTGTATAAAACTCATGTGGAGTTCCATACGTAACATCTGGAGGGGGATGAGGGTTTACATAAGGATTGATAGGGACTACATCCGAATCTTCTACATCGCTCTCAGCGAATAACTGATCAAATTCCATCTCGTTTCCTAGAGTAAGAAACCTAATTGCTTAGGAATATTCGTGGCATATGAGAGACACGAAAGAAGCAAAAGTGTATTCATACATACCTGAATTAAATCTCGGTTGAGGCGTAGGGTCAACTGTAGATGTAAATGCTGTATCAAATATATCTGCCAGTGAAGTAGAATTTCCTTCCATCGACGATGTTATAGATTCTGCATACAAACTATTTTGCTCGTCGGCTTTCGTTCGGCACCAAATGTTCTCGGAGTTTGTACTCTCATCCATACTGCGTTTCATTATTTGTAAAACGAAAGGAAACGTTAATTAAGCAGAACCCTCAGTGTGACGAGAATAATTCGACAATACGTAACGCGCAACGAAAATCTTTTCGTATCGCGTAAGAAGAGTAGAAATCGGCGTATCGAGCTCAAAATAATGATTCTGATTTGTATCGAGAGTTATATTGGAAGTAGCTGACGGTACAACTAATCTTCACGCGAGATACTTAAAACGGTGACGAAACGTAATAGCATAAACTGCAAAAGAACAATGTAAGTGTATGTACTTTGCAATTCCTACGACGGTTCTGTAAAACGGTACGGTCCTCTTCCTCACCACGTCATTTTTATCGCGATATTTATTTTCCACGGATCACACTGTCACTCGCAGGGTCCGATCACTTGGAATTTCAATGAACTTCCCTGCCCACACGGCGATTTGTATATAGGAATTAAATTCTTATCTCGGATATAACAATGAAATCGAAAAATGATACTACGATACCGTCAATCGTAACATTCATTAACTACGCTCGATTTTCGGTAGCCTCCGCTGATTATGTAGCATGCTACCTTTCCTCGTCCGATTAGTACTACGCGAATTTATCGTACTTGCGATTGATATCACGATAATACTTATGCAGGCGACATTCGCTTTTCGAAAACCGTGTCACTCGCTTCGTTATCGCACAATATTGTAATCTGCACGTTACGTACTTTTATTTAAATGACACGAACACGACGAGTGACCGCACATAGCAATAAGAGGGAACGCATGGGCATGGGCAACGTGGGAGGAGACTGAGTACACGAGACGAGAGGAAGTAAACTGTACCTTGTTCCCGAATCCGACGGGAAATTTGAATAAGGATCCATTTGAATTCCACAGTGTAATTCACGTAACGTTGTAATTCACAAAACGATATCTTTGATACTAGAAAAGCACTTCGAACAAAAACTGTTTAAAATGAAAAACTCAAAGCGAACGACGATTCATCACAGCAGAAAAACTGAGGGGTCCGACAGACTAAACTGAAGTAACCGAATCAAGGGTAAGAACGCCTGTCAAGGCGCTCGAGTTGGTGGGGCTATTTTATACCAGCGGTACAGGCACGCACTATACCACGGACAACCATCCCCATGACAACGGCTACCCCTTCTTCGTTCCTCCAACGGCTTCTTTGTCTTCACCCTGCGAACGATACGCTGCGCCTCCACCATAACAATCCCCTCTTATTTCCATCCTGGGTTCCTACGTCCATGTGACTACCTGGATACCTACTCTAAAGCAAACGAAAACGACCCTGATTTTCCTACAGCGTTTCTCAATTCCCGATGACGTCATGTGTATCCAAGCAAAAAACGAGCAGAGATTTATACATGATTTTTAGCACTTAAAAATTATCGAGAGATCTTATGCCTTAAGTTGAATTCCCATCTACGATGTTCGTACGCGCCGACGTTTTCAGGGGGTTGAAATTTGAAAGGCGGCGAATTGGAAATGCTAGATATCGTCGAAATATAAGTAAAACATTGATACACATAACGGGGTACGGTATGAATCAGAGGGTCTGCAATAATCTTAGTCATATAGAAATAGAAAGCGAGCCGAAAAACCGTCAGGAAACACCAAATACTATAATACAGTCTTTCTCCAGCCGCGAATGAGCCGCTTGTTGATCCTTGTTTGAATATACGTTCCTTATAAAAGTAGCGTTAAACATTCAGAATGCCGAAGAGATGCATTACATGTAAAGTAGAGCAAAATCCATTTTACAAACGTAGTTTCCACATGTGATTATTGGAAAGTTATAATACAGCAACACTCGTGTGATTAATTCTAATTTCATCTCTTGTTCGTATCAATTTAAAACAAATTCTTTCATATTTTGTACTTTGCACGTATCGCTACGTGACGAATTTCGACGTTCAGTTCCGTTAGAAGCGAAATATTAAGAGCTGTAAACAGGTAGTTACTTAAGGCTACGCCGCCGCTCAATTTTTGCGCACGTGCTCAATTTTGATGGATATACCCAATAAATCATCCAGGTAGTCGAGCCTTTATACACTTGGTCCCAACTAGCAGGGGACCTAATCCGCACTTCTGGCCAATCGTTCCGCAGATGGACATACCCAGCTTTTACATGGTTTTCTTAATACCACGCATTTCTGAATATGACGTTGAATTTTGTTTTTCAAATTCTTAAAAACATCGCCGAAATGAGAATTGCGGGTATAGAGAAAAATAGGAACGTAAAAGCTGGATGCCTTAAAGATTCACATTTTGCGTTAGAAGCGGTATTTTATGAAAGTTAAAAATCGGCTCGGGTAAAACGGAATCTCCTTCCTCATCTCTGGTTGAGCCCTCCGCGAATTCCGCGCTGATCTATTCCTAATAATGCCGGCTATACTGACTGGCTATCCTGACCGGCTAGACCCGTGGAACATTGGTCGCGAACGGATGCGCATTTCACAGGTACATCAGCACAACTGCACGTGAAGTACGGAAGATTTTATGACCGGTTGCGGACCCAACTTTTGTCCATGCCAAGGATCCTTTAATAACTAAGGAATTCTTAGTTCGTACCCAATGTCAAGCTTGCTGGCTCGACCAGTAAATTTCACGCGAATGCTTGTACTGTTCCATAGACATTTCAGAGAAATCTTTATAATTCGCATGACTCAATAGTTTATTATCCAAAGTTAAGAGGAAAAAGTATCGTCATTCTGATGTTTCAGTATTTATGTATACTACTAATAAAATCAACGACGTTCGTCGGATAAATAATTCAGTGTTCAAAACATTTGCTTAGGAAAGTCTCGCGATTGATAATCGGGCCATCAACTCATCTTTTGTCACTTTTCTTTAGCTCCAAAAGTCGTATTTCCGGATCCTGGTTTATATGGTAACAGCACTCAATAGATTTTTGAAACGGTACAAATCCCGATAGTAATAAATGCCCCAAAAATCCAAAAGGTAGTGGAAATATAATCCCCGGCTACTTAGCGGATTTTATGCACTAACAAAGGCACGCAAAGATATATAAGATTATACATTTTCCGCTGCATACACAAGCGTGGAAAGGCACTAATAAATTTTTATCTGAACAACAGACGATCTAGCGGTACTCTTGGCTTTGGGCACTCGTTTAGTCGGGAAAATAGCCCTGGATAACAATGGGATTATGACCCTCGGGCTCACCCGAGACAGTCGACATATCACTTTACCTGAACCTCAAATTTATGACTACGAACGGCACGGAATTTCACGAATGATTCACGCGCTCTGCAATTTTCAAGCCGTCGTGTCATAATTTAACAAACAATAACCTACGTGCCCACTGGGAGTAGTTTTTAAGACGAAAATTATTTATCAGAGAAACTTCACGTATGCGCATATAATGCGCAAAGATGTAAAGAAAACTTAGTCGATTTATTTACTTCAATGGCATCAATAGTATTTACGTACATACACTTTAATCGTTTAGACTTTGGAACATTGAATTACGGAGCAAAATAATATTTTAATCGCCTGAACTTGGACCATCGAGATACTGATAATTCAGCCATCTGAAGTTGGTTCGATGGAGAGAATTTCTGCATTGAAAACTGGATCGAATGATGCAGTTCAAGAAGTAGCCGACCAATCGTTTCGATATTCCACGCTTCTGTCATTTGACAAGCTCAGAACGAACCTGGAATACATGCGATAACTGCACTTTGCCCGTGTATTTTCTTTCGAACTTGACCTCGCTAGTCCGTCGAAGTTGGTCCTCTTAATGGTGATACTCTAATAATTCAATTTCGTTTATCGACGATTCTGTGTGAAACATCAATTAAAAAATGGCTGTGGCTGTCAGAACGTTCTCAAAATTTACAGGTAAGAGATAAAGATAATTTGCCACCTATTCTCCAACGTCGAAACAGACTGTTCAGTGTATGAGTAGGTGGCTAAGAAAATGTTTCAATGATATCATAAAATTACACGCCCGAATTTCTTGCCTGACTCGAGCCGCGCTGTTTTCAAAGTCAAATACACTTCCGAGATCTCTTCCCTGTGTCATACTGCGATAATACGAAGACTTGTAATTTCTAACTTTAATAAAAGTTTACTGCAGTGAAGGAAAATGTTTTCAATTCATTACATCTTTTACAGTAAATTGTTCTATCTTGACTATAAGCAAACCATTATGTAATTCTATATCAAATTTTTTCTACTTTCATACATATAGACGTATGCACGTATATACTCGTAACGTAAAATTCACGATGTCGTTTTTAATTATACATGACATTAATTACATTGTCTTCAATGTTACATTTACTATAATGTTTATTTAGTATTTGAATTAAATGCAGCAGCTTGCATATTCGTTTGAACGTGTCAACATTATACTATGTCATAGTTAATGTCATATTAATCACTTGAACTCATTGCATGATATTCAGTCGTTGAACCTTGACCTAAAAGTTGAGAAATTTGATATTGCCTCTATAAATAATAATTGGTTCACAACAATAGTCATATGAAACTCCTCTGTGCCTCAAAACAATAAATATCTCGTTATTCTCATTGTTAATAGTTGTTAAACATACATTATCTATTTTTATTATCAATATATCTTTAACAAAAGAGCACGTACGCATGTATCACTACAATGAAAAGTGTATTTTGTGTTCCAGTTAGAAATTGTGGAAATTTACTCCGTACTCAAATAAGATTTAACTATGTAGATACTAGGAACAATTTAAAAATTGATTCGAATACCAAAGTGATATGTCAGGGGTTCACTGGTAAGCAAGGAACATTTCATTGCCAACAAGCCATCGAGTATGGTACCAAAATAGTCGGTGGCACTAACCCGAAGAAGGCTGGTACCGAACATCTTGGGAAACCAGTCTTCAAGTCCGTGAAAGAGGTTGGCAAATAATTTCTTATATAATTTGCATAAAAAACGAAAGCGATAATATACGTGTTTCGTCACTTTAGGCAAAAGAAGCGACTGGGGCTAGTGCGAGCGTTATTTATGTCCCTCCACCAGGTGCAGCCGCAGCGATCATGGAGGCAATTGATGCTGAAATGCCTTTGATCGTGTGCATTACCGAAGGTATTCCACAGCACGATATGGTCAAAGTTAAAAGGCGACTCTTAGAGCAAAGTAAATCTCGTCTCATTGGACCAAATTGTCCAGGAGTAATAGCTCCGGAACAAGTAAGAATAGTTTGATATTATATCATTTATGTATATATATCTTATTCTATATCACTCTGTTGTTTTATAACATATCATTATCTCAGTGTAAAATAGGTATCATGCCAGGACATATACATCAAAGAGGAAAAATTGGTATTGTGTCACGATCGGGAACGTTAACGTACGAGGCTGTGAATCAAACGACCCTTGTAAGTGAGAACAGCTCTAAATAAATAATTGTTACTCTCTTTCACATGTTGATACGTTCATAAAATAATTTGGTTTCAAGACTGGTCTTGGACAGACGCTTTGCGTTGGAATCGGAGGCGATCCATTCAACGGAACAGATTTCATCGATTGTCTAGATGTATTCCTAAGGGATCCGGATTGCGACGGTATTTTAATGATCGGCGAAATCGGTGGCAGCGCAGAAGAACGGGCGGCGGAATATCTAATTGAACATAACACTGTTGGTTGCCATTCAAAATTATTGGTACCCAGATCCCAGTTCATCCTAATTCCACAATCAATTTCTTTCCAGGGATCCTGATGTTCCTTGTATTCCGAAAGATATTGTATATCCTTATAAGTACAATTTATTCGAGCGTTAACATTTAGGTATTATATACGTCTATGATTGTAGGGTAACAAAGCTAAGCCAGTAGTGTCGTTCATCGCTGGTATCACTGCCCCGCCTGGACGAAGAATGGGACACGCTGGTGCGATCATATCAGGAGGAAAAGGAGGCGCGCAAGATAAAATTAATGCACTCGAAAAGGTACCTGTCGATTTTCTATCAAATCGTATAAACGTTCGTATAGTCACGCGATATAAAATATTCTTAAATTTTTTTTAGGCTGGTGTAATTGTAACAAGGAGTCCTGCGCAAATGGGAAACGAACTTTTAAAAGAAATGACCCGTCTCGGTTTGGTCTGTAATTAATGATTCGAAAAAGAAACACATGCCACTATTAATATAAATATGTAGTTTGCCTCATGTGGATGTATCTTCGTACAATAAATTGAAAGTATAAACTATGCTGAGGTCGTCTAAGAAACGAAACGATATAACGCATCGACAGTGCGTTCGAATCCATTTACGTTTACGACTATAATGCAATGGCTACGTTGATCGTCGTGCGAAATTGCCCGTCTGCTTTCTTCCTAACGAAAATCATAAACAAACACGGACACTCGTTGGTGGACTAAATTTATTTTAACACTGTACAGTATTGAGAAACTATTTTTTATCGATATAGCTTTTGTTTTGACAATTCAATAGCCATCCAAAGATACAGTAAAAACGAAAATATCTAATAACTGCCGCCGTTATTCTTCGTCATCATTTCTTCTCAAAACTGGACATCATCAATTTTTCTATGCTACTATGCCATAATTTTAAGGAACAGTTATTTAAGCAATTCTTATTATATTGTTGTAAATTATATGAAAGCTATATCTGTTACGATAAATAATTAATGCTGTTATATACTCCTATTGTAAGACGTGTTAAAAAGTTAAAATATATCAAATGATATTAATTCATGTTTTACTTTTATTATTTATTGCACAAGTTGAAAAATAAAGCATATGCACCTTAGAACCCTAATCGTCCATGTACTTGACAACAACTCTACTTCTCCGATTGACAAATTTCCTTAGCTTGGAGGAATTTATATTTTTAATAGTTAACGTTAGACGTATTAAATAATTAAAATGTATCAAATGATGTTAATTTATTTCCCAAATTAAAAAATAAGAGATATATGCTTTAAAACCCCATTATTTCGTCTATATACTGGGCAATAGCTCTACTTTTCAGATCGACGAACGTCCTTAGCTCAGAGAAATTTATATTTTCAATGATTCTTAGCAGAGTGTCGCACGTACAATAATACAAATATCTTTCTTTAAACAGTTGCTCGCCTAATTCCATTTGATGATTATCCATCAAATTTTCATTCGCAACTACAATCAAATTCTTCCTATTGTCCAAAGCATCTAGTATACTTCCTGCTCCTGCGTGACTTATGATAAGGTCAGCACTCTGCATGTATTTAATGATATCTGGACTTAAATTGAAATATTCTATACTGATAAAACCGTAACGTGGACTGCAATCTGGTATAAGCGACGTTTTACCGATTTGCAAAACGAGTTCATTGTATCCTTTCATCGACAAGGCCTAAAATGTTTAAAAGATTAAAATAAAAGAAATTGAAAGATTGTTCTGTGAACATTCGTTTACCTCTAGAACCTCTCGACTAAGTAGCTTCTCGATTAATTCATCAAATTTGGTGGTGCCGACGGTGACAAATATTTTCTTCTTTATCATTATTATTGAAATAAAACACGTTTAATTTTCAACTTGTTTTGACAGTATCACAGGTAACAGTGCGACAGTATGCATTCAACCCATTCAACCAGTTACTCTACAGTGACGTCAACGAGTTCCACGTGCTCGTATTGTTTTGGTCGTCGCCAATTTTAACGAAACATGCCAGCCTCAATGAAAAATAACGTCTTAACTTACGAAGGCTGTAATTATTTGCGATACCGTTTGCTACTGTCAACATTATCCGGAAAATCCGTGCGAATCACGAATATCAGAGTTAAAGATGATGACCCCGGGCTGAGAGGTTAGTTTAATCCCTTTCAAACGTCGAACTATTATAACAATTTTTGTTTTTCAGAATACGAAGTCAGTTTCATCCGCTTATTGGATAAAATTACAAACGGTTCCAAGATAGAATTGAATGAAACCGGCACTGATCTATTTTATAGTCCAGGCTTACTGCACGGTGGTGAATTGGAACATGATTGCAGCGTGCAACGAGGCATCGGTTATTATTTAGAAGCAATTTTAATGTTAGCACCGTTCTGCAAAAAGCCGGTTGATGTTAAACTCAGAGGAATCACTAATAACACTCTAGGTAAATAACGTTTCACTATGCATTCTAAATTACTACAATCTGAAAAACTAACTGAATAACGATATCATTTTGAAGATCCATCTGTGGACAGAATCAAGACATGTGCTATACCGATATTAAAAAGATTCGTAATAGACACTGAAATTACATTTACGATTAATAAAAGAGGAGCTGCACCTTTGGGTGGTGGAGAAGTTCGGTTTAAGTGTCCTATTAGCCGTAATCTTAAAAGTATTCAAGTAAGTACACACAAGTCCTTATTTCTTTAAAATATCTATAAATATCATAAGGGAAATTTTGCAGTTTCAGAACAGTGGCATGGTGAAAAGAATAAGAGGCACTGCGTGTAGCATACGCGTGTCTCCTGCGATTGCTAACAGAATTGTAGAATCTGCTAAGGGCGTATTACTGAAGTTTTTGCCAGACGTGTATATTCATACAGATCATTGTAAGGGTGCAGCCAGTGGAAAGTCGCCAGGTAAATATCTATTATTTCATTATTTAAAAATATGGAACAGTTTGAATAAGAGTGGATATAACAGGGTTTGGAGTAACTTTGTCAGCTGAAACGACTACCGAAGTTGTTTTCGGTGGTGAAGCATTCTCGCCTCTCATGACGACGAATTCTCTGCCCTGTGTGCCAGAGGATATTGGCAGAGAAGCAGCCATGAAACTAATCGACGAAATTTATAGGTAAGACAAACATGACGGCAATTAGAACGTAGACAGACTAATGATATATTTGTTTAATTTCAGGAATGGTTGCGTGGACTCTCCTTTTCAATCTTTGACTGCGATGTACATGGCATTAGGTAGGAAAGATGTTTCGAAAATTGTAACAGGACCTTTAACACCATCGATGTAAGTAATAAATGAACTGCAGATGTTTATGCATATATAGGAATTTTAAATAATTTAAAGAAACGCAGATAATGTTTAAAGGCGGAAACAAATTTAGTTTATTTAATTTCAGTTATGAAAATAGATATTTGCATAAATCGTGAATGCTTCAGAAACGAAGAACGTAATGTGACTAATATATGATATTACTTCGACAGGATACAATTTTTACGCGACTTACGGGATTTCTTTGGAATCGTTTTTAAAATCGAGCCACTAAGAGAAGAAGATGAAGTACTAGATCAAATTGTATTAACTTGTATGGGTGCAGGCTATACCAATATAAGTAAACGTACATTATAAAAATTATTTA
>NW_017152577.1:41755-43436 GCF_001652005.2 Ceratina calcarata
TCCTGATTTCAATGCGCTCCATGAGCTCTGATAATCCTTAGACCATCTTTTACAATCTAAATAAGTTATTTTCTTAGGATGTCTTATATTACAATCAAAATTTGTGTATTCGTCGCAAATTTGCAAGAATGTCTTGAACAGAGCTCGTCTCGTTACGAGTAAATTACTAGCTTTCTTTTTTTTCGTAGCTCCTTGCTTTCTGCCCTCGACGGCTATCTCAGTATCGCTATAAAAAAATCGTTTTAATTCTACTTTCTAAAGAGAAACAATAATAAAGCGTACATTGAAAATTACCAATTTTTTACAGCACACCATATTATACTAGATGGGCACGGGTGTTTCCTATCAGAATTCTTTTGCTGTTTAAAAGAAAGCTTGCTTTGTACAATATTTAATTTACAAATACTCTTATTGAACCGCTGAAATAATCCACGTTCCATCGCTTGTAGAGAAAAGGGAGAAGCACCTCCAACTATGACACTTTCAATTTTTATTGGAGGGATCAGTATTGATAAAAGTGAGCCTTGCATGCCAAGGATATTCCATCTAAAATTAATGCGCAAAGCTGTAGAGTCACATCCGTACTTGAAAGTGCTTATAATTTTATTTACTTTGCCATTTTATCCGAACAAGATAAACTAAGAGTCGGATTCCCTCTTCCTGGTTTAGTACGTAATGGCCCGAGCACGTGGTAATTTACACCAGGCAAATGAGGATCTTGGTGTTCCTCAGCTTTAACACATTTTGCACCTGTCCTATATATATCCTTCTTATCGCTAATCAACTTTACTATCTCCCCATTATCATAATCACATTTTCTAATTTTTATCGGAGGTGCACGATGCTCGCAAAAGTCTTCTTTCAAAAATATAGAACAATCGCCGCAAGGAGTTTGGCTCGTAAAAAAATGAAATGATACGTCAGGATTTAATCGAATCTTTTTATCGATCATTATAAATACATCGCTTCTAGCACCGCTCAGCAATAAATGAATCTGCTCGTACAAATACCTTAATAAGGCACGTCTCACAAGAACTTCCGCATGGGAATCACTCAATCTAGAACCTTCTTCATACAATTTCGTATTCATTAAATCTACTTCTCCTAGGCACTTCGTTCCCGTAGCGAGAGCTACCAGAGACAGTGAATTATCTCCTTTTTTTAAAACAATACCCGACAGCACAGTCCATTCTTTATCCGACGGTTTACCATTTTTGCCAAGTTTTTTATATTTTTCTAAACAAAGTTGTGCCACTCGATCAGAAAATTCCATGTTCCTTACATATACTATCTGTGTTACAAGTTTATTTAGCAGACATTGGAAGGATCCCAAACATATTTCTGCTGAGGTAGAGAAGACAGCATATTCATATGTTCTTCATTGATAGAAAAATCTAACTGTGCATTGTCTCTTATATGTTCCTTCTGTACAGCTTTCGGAATGATACCGATTTTTTGTTGTAACGCCCATTTTAATAATACGCGTGCCGGTGAGACATTAAGCTCAGAAGCGATTTTTATTACAGTCGGATCAGATAAAAGATTGATTCGTTTGCTAGTGCCTAAAGAAGAGTATGCTTGTACATGAATCCCTTTCTCATCGCAATACTTAATCAACTCCTCTTGCCTGTAATGTGGATGCAATTCAACCTGTCAAGCATCAATACAATTTTATATATTA
>NW_017152577.1:43877-61084 GCF_001652005.2 Ceratina calcarata
TTATTATATATAGAGAATTCAGATGCAAGAGCTACATGATGTGATCAATTTACTTGATTAACAGCTGGTGTCACACCCTTGCAATCTTGTAACAATTCTTGTAGATGGTTAATTGTGTAATTAGATACACCTATTGATCTTATTAAACCTCTTTCCTTCAAGTCTACCAATTTGTACCAAGTCTTTGCCCTGAGGTCTGGATTCTTTGGTGAATTCTCTGGTATACCAGATGCACCAGGCCAGTGAATCAAATACAGGTCAAGGTATGTGGTGTTAAGTGCTTTAAGAGATTTTTGCACAGACCTTTCTATTCCAACTGGATTTCCGTTTTCACTTGGCGCTATTAAAAACATACAGATTTAATTCGATGATGTATTATTAAATTTATTGTTAATACACACCAAGTTTGGTTGTAATAAAAATATCGTTCCTCTGCAGATTATACTTCGGTAATAAAGTTTTCAACGCATTGCCAATATCTTCTTCGTTGTGGTAGACGACAGCTGTGTCTGTTGGAATGAAATTACAATAAAACATAAAATAATGTACTTATCTGTGAGTTACATTTCACGTACCAATAGAACGAAATCCTACTTTCAAACTTTCGTCAATCACTTCGTATATTATATCTCTCCCTTGAATCTTGTAAGTCCCGACTGAAGTAAAAATTATTTAATAAAAGAATAGTAAATTACACGTAAAACTTGCGCACTATTTTGGATATCGTAAACATACTTCCAACGTAAGGCATGACGAAGCCAGTCGATAGACGAAAGGTTTCTTCTAAGCAGCTCATAATAAATTATAATATTTTGTTCTTTAAAATCGAGAAATTAATGTGGAATTATAAATAAAATTCTGGATCTCCGGAGGTTTTCGTTCAAATACATATATAATATACGTGTGTATGTAGTTTCGTTTTATACCAACCACTATGCTCGAGGCACTCGCTAAAATCACTACAAGGAAGATTAACGCAGAGGAAGGTAGGTTGTGGTAGGTTGCGCAAGTAAAATGTCGTTTCATCAATTCAATCCATTAACTGGTCGCTTAAGACAATCCTCTCAATTACAATCTCTTTACCCATTAGTAAGTATTTACGAATGAAAGTTAAATTAAATTGATAATCGATTTGGAAGCACATTCTGCGAAGCGTTTCAATAGAACGTCGACAAGTGCTTAACTACGCTCGTTCATATTTTGTTTCTACCTGCTTTATAATTTATTGATCTTACAATTGAGTCTTTATAAGTCAAGCGCTTAAAATTCAGTTGTTTTAATAATAATGTGTGATCTATTTTATGTTTTGAGAATGAGTTAAATATATGAGGATTGTGTTGCCTGCAGGTCTTTATGTAACAGGCTCTATCAGCAAGGAATAACTCAGATGATTGACATAATTCATAAAATAATGCATTTACATCAGTTATATTTGTTACATATTTGTGTTGCAGTCTCCTAGACCGTTAGAAAAATCAGAACAAATAATGATGTACGACACGAATAAAACCAAACCGGTAACAACACCTCAACAGGGTGCTAAGCGTTTCGCTTCTACGGTAGATGCTACAGTAGCGAAATTCCAAAAAGCATACCAGGTAAATTCATGTTTCTATTAAAAATGGTATTATTTCCACTGACGACAATATTTATTTTCAAGGTTGACCCGTCAAAACCAACGTATCTTTTACGTGGCAAATCAGACAGATTGCTTCTCGGTATAAATACCGCAATTTGTGTTACCAGTTTTGTAATCAACATGTATTACATGAATGTACTGAGAAAGAAGTTCTCCCAATAATAAATTATAGAAAAATCGATTTGTGGTTTAGACGATTGAGGAAGATGTGATGTTGAAATGCAATACAATATTAGAGGTACTATTGCAAATAAATAATTATGTCTACTCTCTTCTATTTTATTCCATCCTCAAATTTTTTATTTCGATTTTGACAAAAGAAGCTGGCCCACTGTATCTCGTCTAACTCGTTTTCTTTATTGAAGGTATTTAGGACTCGTCTGTATCACTGACGCTGTATTCTTTCCAGAGGAAATTTTATAAACGTACAAGTACGGTGATTATTGGTTCTGCTTTTAATAATAAATTGTAATAATCGGATATGTCTACAAAGTGGTGCTGTTCATTTCTAGCTCTGTAAATTCTCGCGATTGATGAATCTCGAGATGATTTTTTGCTTCCAAAAATATGGTCACCTTATATCTAAGACCAGAGAAAATAATGTAATCGAAATAGCATGTAACAAGGATTACAATGACAATTAGAGACTAACGTAAAGATTTAATAAAAATTGTTGGAACAGGCAGTGTTTAGATATTCTAAATAAAGAAAAATGAATATACAATAAATAATAACCTCTTTTTAAAATCAAACATCACCGTTAGGTTGCGCCAGGTTGCGCTACCACATGTTTACTTTCGATGAGCTGTCAAAACATAGCAGAAGCAAAAATGAAACATTTATTGTTAGATAATTCGTTCACTTTCGCGACTGCGACTTCGTTCTAGTACAATAAGTATAATATTATCACTAAACGCAACTACGCAAGTTAACAGGAATTAATTCAGAATGGACGAGAATACGATATCAGCTGTGGCGTTCCACCCGATTATTTCATCGATACAAAAAATTGCACTTTACGAGACGAAATCAGTAAGATCACTTTATAAATAAAAAGTAATTTAGTTATTAGAGAGCGATGCGAAGTGCGATTTATATTTCAGAGGTTTTATTTAATGGCTTCGAATAATACCCTTACACGGTTCCGTGTATTGAAGATAGATCGAACGGAGCCAAAGGAATTAATCGTTATTGACGATAAAAGGGAGTACACCCACGATGAAATCCAGGATCTCGTAGATATGATTGACATGGGTAATCGTACGCGTGCTGGACAACGAAACAATGTTGGCGGAGTCACCAGGATTGTTTCAGCCTTTGGTATTGTTGGTAAGCAACGCTTCGATCAACCTGTACATTTTTTATATCTATTACTGATGCATGTTACATGCTTCTACAATATAAGAAATGTTTATATAAGCAAGATACAAATAATAGATACACATATATTGTTTTAATATATTAATCGTTGTGCTAGAGGTATAGCTTGAGCTTTCGCATTATGCATGTTTTATCTGTGCCTGCATGTTTCATTGCGTTCTAATACCGGGCACACGATAACTCATATATTTAATAGTATAACTGAATAAAAGCGCCGTTGAGAAATGTACAATACCCTTAGTATCTTATTTGCTTGCTAACAAAGGCAACGTTCACAAAGAATCTACACCTGAAGCTGGTGTATCAGAGGAATCTGAACACCAAGACTATCAGAAACCATTGCATAAGCCAACTCAAACTAAATTCAGCTGGAAAACGATGTGGCAGACAGACACTTTTCCCCGACTAATATCAGCTTTCGGTCTTATTGGTAAGGTCCACTGAGTTTATAATATTTCAACTCATAATGCTCGAACGACGCTGCGAATTAAAATGATCCGTCATAAAGAAGTAGAATTAATTTTGATCCGACGAATGGTCTCTATGCCATTTTTGTAATCGACTATTAAATATGCTGAGATATTACAGTATTCATTCGTTCGAAATTATATTTGCATGACGTTTAGCATTTAATCATAGAATTAAGCATGTTGTGCACTTTATATTAGATGATAATTAAGGCTTGCCATTCGACATTTATTTGTCGTTAGTACATATTAACTGAAAAATATCGACAGGTTTCATACGTTTCTTGGAAGGATATTATATAATCCTTGTCACTAAACGACGTAAGGTGGCTGTAATAGGGCATCATACGATATACAAAATAGAGGATACGTCGATGATTTATATTCCAAGCGACACTGTTCGAGTCTTTCATCCCGACGAACAGAGATACGTTAAAATGTTTCAAAGTATTGACCTTAAGAGTAACTTCTACTTCAGCTACTCTTACGATTTGACGCACACTTTGCAAAGTAACATGAGCCCACCGAAACACATCAAGTCTGATATTTATAATAACAGAGACACCGAGGATGCAGAAAACTTTTTTAATATGTGGGCACCTAAAAAGAATCAGGGTAAAAGGTATGTTATAATAATTGAGACGAATAAAATGTTTTCGAACCCAGATATTTAGTTCTACATGTTTTCAGTGATGTGGAGAAATACCTCGATTACGGAATACGAAGCAATCCGCATCGTCGGTTTGTATGGAATTCGCATTTGTTAAAACCAGTAGAGAAAGACTTGCATCCCGATTGGATTTTATATATTACTCATGGTTTTATCGGGCAGTCGAATGTCAGCATTTTTGGAAGGTCTATGTACGTAACTCTTATAGCCAGAAGGAGTAATAAATACGCTGGCACCAGATTTTTGAAACGCGGAGCCAACTTCGATGTACGTATAATTAAATTTCTTGAATTTTGTTATATTTAAATTATATTAAAATAAAAACTGTAAATCGAAGGGAGACGTGGCCAACGAAGTAGAAACAGAGCAGATCGTACACGATTCTGGGGTGAGCTCTTTGAGTAAAGGACGCTTCAGTTCGTTTGTTCAAATGCGAGGCTCCGTCCCAGCACACTGGAGTCAAGACGTTAGTAAAATGGTCCCTAAGCCTACTATCACTTGTGACTTGGCTGATCCTTACGTGGAAACAGCAGGTGCACATTTTAATCAACTCCTAAGAAGGTATGGTTCTCCAATTATAATTCTGAATCTCGTTAAGAAACGTGAGAAGAAGAAACACGAAAGTACTCTGAGCGAGGAATTGGGCATGGCTGTTAAATATTTAAACCAATTTCTGCCGCCGGAACATCATATTCAGTACATAAGTTTCGACATGGCTCGAATGAACAAGAGGAAAAAAGTGAACGTTATGGCACGATTGGGGAACATAGCGCATAACGCAGTTTTGAAGACGGGAATCTTTCAGTCTCAAGATTCATATTACAGCCAAAGAAATTTATTTTGCCTGCAACCGAATTATGTCAAAAAATTGTACAAGGCGAATTCATCTACGAAATCCAGTAATTCTGAATTTATTGGAGACAATAAAGACGATGAATCGAGTGATATCGAAAGAGCAGTAAGACAGTGCTTCGGTCAGAAGGGTACACTGCAAACAGGCATCATTAGAACAAATTGCGTGGATTGCTTAGATCGTACAAACACGGCACAATTCGCAATTGGAAAATCTGCGTTGGCTTTTCAATTGTGCGCCCTGGGAGTGTTAGGAACCCCGAAATTGGAGTTTGACTCTGATTGCGTACGAATGTTAGAGGAACTGTACGAGGATCACGGTGATATATTAGCATTGCAGTACGGTGGTTCTCAATTAGTGCACAGGATAAAGACTTACAGGTAACTAATATCATATATCATAATTTCAAATATTTGATTATTTATCTTGTCTTGTAAAAATGTAGAAAAACTGCACCATGGACCAGCCAGGGTAACGATATTATGCAAACTCTCAGCAGGTATTATAGCAATACGTTTAGCGATCAAGAAAAGCAGCATACAATTAATTTATTCTTAGGTAAATATGTGACTAATAGGAAACGAACGAAGTCGATGTAGAATTATTGAACGTATTTATTATAGGTTTATTTATACCTGAAGAAGGGAAGTCTCCGATTTGGGAGCTCTTAACAGATTATTATCTTCACCACAAACCTGCATGTCAGTATTTTCGCAGGACGAAGCTCTTAACGCAATGGTGGGACACTGCTGTGTTAAAGTGTCTACCATACGCCCTGGACGAAGTAACGAAAGCTTGTTCAGAAATAATACAAGTGCAAAATTCGATGGAAGAGATGATCGACGTTTATTACGATTATCACAGGTATTATTATGCGGCTGGCACATTTCAAAGAATTTATATATTTGGAATTATTCTTACAGGCCGTACGAATTATCGTTGCTCTCCGAAGTTTACGCGTATAAAATTAGCCACTCTGTTAGAGACTTTATGCCCCATTTCACAACCAGTTTTAGTCCGTTCGCAGTGCGGGTACGACCTGGTAGAGGAAGGGAAGAAGCCGGCAGTAAAAATCTAAACATGAAGAATCCTTCGATGACTGGGCAAAGTAGCACCAGTAGCACGACATCAAGCGCGAGGTGCTTAATACTATTAATTTTACTAAGTGTTTATCTAATCCGTATTTAATATTCCACAGTTCTAGTGACGATTCGAGTTCGGATGAGGATGAAAGTCATCACCATACTAATGATTTTCAGCTAATGATATCGAAAGAAAGTTCGGAATTCACGTCTTTCGAAGCACTATTTCCGTCTATGAAAAAAGTATATGGCACTCAACCCGAATATCCGAAAAGGAATGACGTAATTCTATATAAGAAGTAAATACATTCACTATTTTACGTAAATATAATGATGTAATAGAAGTTTAATTTGAAATGTCTTTGATAGATTTGCATTAATTGGTCGCAATGCAACTCATCCTACGGATTACATGAAGTTACGTTCGAAATTAATTCAACAAGCATCATTCCCTGAAGCAACAACTGCAATAGTTGAGCTACCAACAGTAAAACAATCTAGTATAAAAATATACGAGCAATATGTTAAAAGAGCTAAGGTGAGTGTACGAATTTCATTGTTTCATTTCATATAAAACTTTATATTGAAATTATACCAATTTTCTAGTCTGGTGGTTCAATACCAAATGCTAATGATATGAATTTGTATGAAAGTTACGTGAAGCAAAAACAACTGTTGAACAGACCCATATTTTCGAATTAAGGTAAACACATGTTTTATATTTTTCTAGTCAAATAAACTGAACAAGAGGAAAGTCCTGTAGTTACTTAGGTGTGTCCTTTATTATAACCATTTTTAAGAGGTGTATATGCTTGCAAAGAGAGCAAGCAGAAGTAAAGCATGTATGTCTCTACTTCAGCTTCTTCTTGGGTCGGATATTATTTGTATGTCCACATTTCTTCTTACGGCAATTAGTTGCACGGGGGTGAAGCCGGGCATAACATTTCCTGCAGATCATCTTGTCGCAGTTGTACTTCTGTGCAAGAATACGCAAAGTAGGTTCGATGACACCACCACGAAGTCGCAGAACAAGATGTAACGTGGATTCTGTTAAAAACACACAGTATGATTATTATTTCTGTTTACAAAGTAGAAATATATTTGCGATGTACCTTTCTGAATGTTATAATCGGAAAGGGTGCGTCCATCCTCCAATTGCTTTCCAGCAAAGATCAAACGCTGTTGATCGGGTGGGATTCCCTCTTTGTCTTGAATCTTTGCTTTCACATTCTCGATAGTGTCGGAAGCCTCTACCTCGAGGGTAATCGTTTTACCCGTCAGGGTTTTCACGAATATCTGCATCGTGGCGGTTCCTAATTGCCAAAATGAATAGTGTACATTTATCGAGTACTCGTAACGTAGAACTGATACAAATCGCGTGACATTTACTCGTCGATGTGCCGTTTGACGATCAATTTATCACGTTTCCAAATTCTTCGGTTTTTCTATAATTTCCAACATCGAGTTTAATGAAATGTGCAGAAATGACTAGAAAATTTCACAAATCGACATTTCGTTTGTAAACGAGTGTGCTAGCAACGTATCGTGCCGCAATTGTTTTTGAAACCCTTTTGTTTAATCGTTCGATTACGAAGCTTGGATCATTAACAATTATTAACCGACTTGCAGAACGCGTGTAAGGAAAACGTTTTACCTCTATAAGGTTCTATTAATTTATTAAAAGTCTAAGAAATATTGCGTACTTACTGTCAGCAAAACGTGCACACGACGAAAACGCAACCTAAAAAGATTTCAGATGGTGGCAGCAGTAGCACTTCCGTTCGGACTATCCCTCTAGCGGCCAACTCGTTATGATTCGAATATCAGTGTTCCTAAGTGCGTTGTGCAAGACGTGTGTTAATTAATAAAAACCTGTGAGTTAATTATTCAAAAGTGCAGGCGAAAACGATTAACAGCGATTAATTACAGGTGAGGCTTATACATAAACACATACACATAACTCACGGTTAGCGATTTTGAACACCATCTCTAGTACATAAGTATATAAGTACAACAGAGGTAGTTCTTTGAGAAGACGCAGATTGCATGTCTTAGGCCACGGTTATATGCAAATTTTAGTAGTAACCCTTAAACTTTACACTCTGACCTAGCTGCTCACCTGCCTAAAGGCCTCGCAATTAAACATTGTTCTACAGCATCTTAGAATCTATACAAATTCTGCGGGAAAAATTTCGTAATTTTTTTAACCCTTCCTCTGCCGCCATGTTTATCTTACGACGTAATTCAAATTACAAAACGAAATATTGTTGATCAGTCGTAAAAGTTATAAGATCTTTGTTAAAAGTCTAATATGTCTAAAAACTGCGTTCAATATTTGAAGCAATGAACTTTTAGAAAAAAATTTCGTTTTTCCTCAATAACTCCTAAACCGTTGGAGATACGGAAAAATTGCATAAGACCTTTCTTGTAGAGGCCGCCGAGATCTACAATTTCCATGTAAAAATTCTTCGCTATCGTCAATAGTTTACGAGTAATTTGCGAAAAACTGTTTTTTCGTTTTTTGTTAATAACTCGTAAACTATTAATGCTAGCGACAAACTTTTATATGGAAATTGTAGATCTCGGCGGCCTCTACAAGAAAGGTCTTATGCAATTTTCCCGTATCTCCAACGGTTTAGGAGTTATTGAGGAAAAACGAAATTTTTTTCTAAAAGTTCGCCGTTTCGAGGCTGGGATGCCAAATAATCATATGTAACTCGTTAAATATTAACGCTAGCGAAAAATTTTTACATGGAAATTGTAGATCTCGGCGGCCTCTACAAGAAAGGTCTTATGCAATTTTCCCGTATCTCCAACGGTTTAGGAGTTATTGAGGAAAAACGAAATTTTTTTCTAAAAGTTCGCCGTTTCGAGGCTGGGATGCCAAATAATCATATGTAACTCGTTAAATATTAACGCTAGCGAAAAATTTTTACATGGAAATTGTAGATCTCGGCGGCCTCTACAAGAAAGGTCTTATGCAATTTTCCCGTATCTCCAACGGTTTAGGAGTTATTGAGGAAAAACGAAATTTTTTTCTAAAAGTTCGCCGTTTCGAGGCTGGGATGCCAAATAATCATATGTAACTCGTTAAATATTAACGCTAGCGAAAAATTTTTACATGGAAATTGTAGATCTCGGCGGCCTCTACAAGAAAGGTCTTATGCAATTTTCCCGTATCTCCAACGGTTTAGGAGTTATTGAGGAAAAACGAAATTTTTTTCTAAAAGTTCGCCGTTTCGAGGCTGGGATGCCAAATAATCATATGTAACTCGTTAAATATTAACGCTAGCGAAAAATTTTTACATGGAAATTGTAGATCTCGGCGGCCTCTACAAGAAAGGTCTTATGCAATTTTCCCGTATCTCCAACGGTTTAGGAGTTATTGAGGAAAAACGAAATTTTTTTCTAAAAGTTCGCCGTTTCGAGGCTGGGATGCCAAATAATCATATGTAACTCGTTAAATATTAACGCTAGCGAAAAATTTTTACATGGAAATTGTAGATCTCGGCGGCCTCTACAAGAAAGGTCTTATGCAATTTTCCCGTATCTCCAACGGTTTAGGAGTTATTGAGGAAAAACGAAATTTTTTTCTAAAAGTTCGCCGTTTCGAGGCTGGGATGCCAAATAATCATATGTAACTCGTTAAATATCGAAGTTAGAAGAAAAATTCATAGAATCTTTCTTGTTGAGGACGTCAGGGCTTATAATTTCTGTATAAAAAGCTTTCTAAGGTACATAAACTTTTGGGATTGACTGTATAGCCAATACATCCTTAAAGGATATTCAGATTCTGGGCTTCTTTCTAGTGTTGGAACACGGAACGTAGTTTATTAACTTTGTTAATAAGTCGTGCGCTTCATTTATTGATAAGTGAGAGCATTATTTGGTAAGGATTTGCGAGCCAGCAGTAAGTGGCAACTTTCCAGACAGGCCGGACGATTCGTCAAATTTCGTCCGCGTCCTTGCGATTTCTCACGGGTATATGCCCGTAGAATGCGTTCCATAAACTCGAATGAGTTTTGTGATACTTTGAAGAGGTATAGGAAGTTTTATGATACTCTCTGCCGCGTTGAATGCCTTTGCATTCGTTGAACGCGAATCCCTTTATATCACCTAAGTCGTGAGGCGGCGCGTTTCGTGTAAGAAGGTAGATAAGAAAGAAATACGAAGGTAGGCGAGGGAAATGCGTAAAATGTATCATAAATTTTCCGATAGTGGCGTATAGGCCATGAAATCGTTGACAAGGCTCAATCCACTTATCTATTTACTTTTATCGACGTCTTAAGATTGCTAACACGGATCTTGAGAATAATGAAGCGCGTCATTTAATAAACAATGCAGTTGCAGAGATGTTTTTCTTGACGAAATGTCAGCCAAAGTATGTCCGAGTAATTAGTGACACTGTTTCAAATATTTGACACAGTTTCCTATCGATGTGACGCACGACTCTCACAGATGAAATCGGCTAGGTAGAACGAAGCAACAAAATTGCTTTTGTAATCCGTTTGGAGATTGCTTCATCGGGCTGTTCCTGTTTTTGCACGATGTAACGGGGAAGTTGTAAATCTACATCGGAGCTTGATATCGAAGTTTCCTCATTATAAATCCGTCGCTTTCTCTACACCAGATCGTACACATCTCGATTCGTTATATTGATAAATCGCGTTGGAGGAAGTTGTTCCGAGTTGTTGAACTGTAATAAAGTTAACCGGAGTCTCAAGGCTATTGTGGAAATTGAACGGTAACTGGATTTTGGTTTAGATGGACCAGCTATGCCCGGGAATACCAATTAGCGGTAATTTCGCCGACGAACAGGACGAATGTTAATACCGAGAAATGAATTGCAATTAATCCGAGCGTTAAAATGCAACTCTCGCTACACGATTGCATTTGTATTCCTCTTATACAGGCTGGTTCACCAAATATTACCTAATCGATTTTCGTCGTTATTATTATATGTAGCAAATAATGTTTTATACAATGTTCAATGGTTTCGTATTTCTTCTATACATGTTGGTTCACCAGATATTACCACCTCGATTTTCGTCGTTACTATTATATGTAATACAGAATGCATTTACATGTACTTTATGTACTTACATGTACTTAATTTTTACATGACTTGCCATACAATCCAAAAAACCATACAATCTCATTAAAAAAAATGTTGACGACCTTCATATCTCTTCTGTGTGTCCACCTAGGTAGTTCACAATACCAGAACGTGTCTCTCTCGAAACCATTCTATATGTTCTTCGCTATGGACAATAATAATGACGAAAATCGATGTGGTAATATCTAGTGAACCACCCTGTACACATGAATCACTTTATGACAGAGAAGTGAAGCGACTTGTATATTTCCATCAAACGTGTGATGACTACTTTATAACGTGGCTATCGGACAGAATAATATCGACACGGAAACACTATAAATTCACGGGGAACGCTGGCGCAGGTCGTATCGTATCGTGGCTCTGACGTTCGCGCGAATGGCCTTTATTTACGGAACTATCGGTTGAGTTTTACCCTAGTATTTACCTTCCCCTCCGAAGAACAGCGGATGTTCAGCGCAAACGGTACCGGCGCGGCCCGATGTCGTCATTTCTGGGCGCAATTGTTGTTGCTGCAATTGCAGCTATGACACTTGACCGCTCGCGCATTAGTGGATATCTGTATTCCGTGTCCGGCCGCGATTTCCATTTACACGCGGCGCACGCTACTGTGTATACTCTTATCCTTAAACGTACGAATTAAACGGTAACAATGCCGCGACGTTATCTCCGGAAATTTCGAATGGGCGGTCGATTAAGCGCGACACTTTTGGCTTTATCGAAAAGTTCCGTATCGTAAACCCGGCTTGTTAATGAATTCCCTCAGGCGGGATCGCCTGTTCGTTAGAATAGTTAATAACGGTGACATGGATCACGCGCAAGTATCACCCGCGGCAGCCTAACTATGCTCGCGTTGACATTAATGAGAGTAACGTGTTCTTGTATGCGACAAAGGTTTGTCCCTGATCCCTCTTCCCCCGATATCCTCCGGACAATCTGCCACAAATTGTAATCACGCCTGAGTACTTACCATTTACCCGTTTTACATTTTTCTCATATTCGTTACAGAACTTTGGTCGGAGTGTAAGGAGACACGGCGGCACGTGAATATTCGTCGGATGAACGCAGCCGCTCATCATCGTCTCTATCCCGGACACGTAGGCAGGTGAGTTTACCCCTGAGCAAACTAATAATGGAAAAGCCCGTTCGAGTTAGTAAGATCATTAAACTGGCGGTACCCGCGATACACCGCGCCGGCTAAAATTGAAGTCTAACTTGAAGGTGAACTCGTCCAACTACGGTTAACCTTTCATGACACTTTGACCTCGACTCGCGTACCCCTTTTACGGTTGAACCTCGGTTGCCGGATCGAAAGTCGAATCTATCGATTATGTCGACGCGGTGCCTAACGTTCCTCCGCAACCTTTTGTACCCTTTTACCTTTTGTTCTTCGACTTACGGCCTCCGCCGCAGACCCTCCGGCTCCCGCCAGCCCCATCGGCGAACGGAATCGGAGAAGTGCAATTAAAAGTTGTTACCAACGTGGCCCGAAATGAGATTTAATCGTGGTTGTGCTTCTTAGCCGTAATTAGAGATCATTGATGAGTGAACGCGTATATCCTCTTTTATACCTCGAGTCCCGATCCGACTCGTAAGTTTCCGCGCAATTTATCATTCTCCGTCTATTCGACGGGCTGTCCGTTACATTTACATTAGGATTTCGTAAATCACTGTTCATCGATGGAAAATCAAAGACGCTGTGAGTTATCACGTCGCCATTATTCACCACCCGATGTTTCGCGTTTATTGAAAGGTCGAGTGGAAATAATAACGATGGACAGTGTTAATCCCATTTGCGTTGCCAGCGCGAGGCCTCCCATACCGCGCGAGCTTCGATAAGGGGCCGACGAATTTCCGAGTTTTATCGGCGCCGTAAAATTTATACGCGCTTACATACAAATGAAAATTCCTTTTATGCAATCCAACCGATAATAACTCGGCCGCGAGTATATCAGTACCGCGGAACGAGTGCGAAACGCCTCGAAATAAAACGTTTCCATCGGGACTGGCTGGTTTCACCTCCTCGGTTATTCACGTTCTGCCCGTTCAGCCGAATCCGTCGATTCTCTTTAAGCCCGATTTTTATCGTTCCCGACAATAACTACTTCTCTTATTATAAAAGATGCACGGAAAGAGAAATAAAACGGAACGGGCATCCCATATTGCGCCGCATGCTCTGCCGTACAATAAACATGCTTGGTTGCGATTCCGCCAGAGTTTGCATGGGAACGTGGGTGAGGGGGGGTTGCTGGTCGGATTCTTTTCTTCCGCATAGTAAAAAGTGGATTGATGGCGGGCATCGCGTAGCGTACGTGCGCGGGGAGGGCGGACGGGTACGTGCAGTTTCGAATGCGGTAGGTGCAACCGTGCAGGTAGGACACGCAATGCAGTTTCGTGGAAATTAGGTCAGTGAGTTTTCGGGTTAGACAGAGAGGGGACGGGACGGGGCTGTTTGAGAGAGGAAAGAACGAGGGGACGGTAGCAGGGGGAAAGAGGAAGAAACTAGTTGTGTAGGAGAGCTCGGGGTAAGAGGGATCGATGAACAGGGAGGGAGGGAGGCTGGGAAACGAACGCGTAACCGGAGGGTTGCTGGACCAGGGTTAGAGGTTGTCGTCATCGCGGTGGGTGGGGTTGCGGCGAGATATCGTGGATCAGACGGCGCCGGGAGAAGGACGTACCGCGAGTTTTCGGGCCGTGCAAGGGAAAAAGGGAATAAATGTATGTAAATTAAACGTCCTCCGACACTTTATTTAGTGCGAGAGTTTAAAGGAGCTACCTTGCCTCTCGCAGACTCGCTGAATAAGAAAGTTTTCGCTGGCTCGGCGGACAGAATGAAAAGAAGATACATACGTATGTGTGCGCGTGGTCGTAGTTCGTACGGTTTTTATTTCGTTACGAAGTATTCGATGTATTTAACGTTCGAGCGGTGCGAAATGTCGCACCGGTCTAACCGAACGTGTTCACGGTATTTTTAGCCCCGGTCCGCGATAACGGCGCGACACGAAATTCTTTCAGCCTCTGTGCTTGATTCATTACCGAGTAGAGCATTATAGTGGTCTGTAATTAACGTTCCGCGACGATGAATAGAGCGGGCGCCATTCGAAACCGGTCCGGGACGGATAAAACGGTCCCTTCTTCCTTTGATTCCGGCGAAACCAGGCCGGAAGTCAGCGGTCGCGCACCCGCTTCCGGTTCTAAACCGCGGTGCCTGACTCTCGCGTTATTTCATCTTTCACACCGTGAATAGCCGGCCCATCCGCGGCGCAGCTGCAATGTCGATCGCGATAGTATTGTAACGAATCGACGAATGATCCAACGTTGCAACGTTTGCAAAGGAAATCTCATGGCCTGAATGGGATTCAATAGATTTTTTTTACAAAATTGTAGCTTGTGAGGTAGATGGTCCAATTACTGCTCAGTTGAACATAAAAAACGATGTATGAATGAAATTTTATAACGAAAAGTAGTTTCGCAGAATTTAATATATGTTTAGATGATTAAAAAAATTCCTGTGAAACGCAGGCTCGTACACATCTCTAATATCTGCATTTCCTCTCACTTTCAGTCAGAATTTAGTGTTCTTATTTCTACTCACCCATGTCTGTCTTTTATTCAAGTCACGTCTGTTTTTACTGAGAAATCGTCAAGTATTTATGTTACTAAAGGGGAGGGTGTAAAATAATCAACAATAATTATTTTGATTTTGTTACGTTTATTTATGACTATTTTTGTGTACAATGTTAATTCTGCAATTTCCTTTTTAATTCTTATTGCTAATGGGTCTAATTGTATTTCCTTTACGAATTTCCGATAAGTTATTACTTAAAAACAATGCAGATAAATATGTATATTCATAGTTACAACTTTCTCTAGTCAGAACATTAGCGACAGCTTATAATAGCATGCATGCTGTTATTCACGTTCTCGTATTAAAATAAACGAGTAACGTAATTTAACTTTTCCATTATAAAAGTACACATTTCCTAAACACTGCGCGCACCTTTGGTACACTAAAAGTTCCTTTGCGTTGTTTGAAGTCCTTAATTTCGCAGTCACGTAAGGTAAATGTCCCAATTTCTACTCACTGGCGTATTTTTTCATAATTTTACATGTTACCGTATAATTATAGAGAAACAAGCTAGTGAATAGAATATTTTATATTAAAATTATAGAAACATAGGACAGTGAACAGAATTTCTTATCTTAAAATTATAGAAAAATAGCCCAGTGGATAGAAATTGGGATATCTTCCTGATTGAAATTTTTATCCGTTTAAACATTTGTTACTTGCACCGTTTACTTGAAATCAGGCGAAAGAAATAGCAACAGTTTAATGGTAGAAGGGAAGAAAATTGATGTTGGTAATAACCATTATGAGACATAAAACGTGTCGTATTATGGTATTAACGGTGAGTTCGCTTTATCGGGACAGTACCTGCGTCACCTTCACCTCATTCTAGTTCCGTACCAGTATTTGTACAGCAATTGATCTAGGTCGCGTTATTATCGCACTTCTTCCAATATCCGTGTGCACTAATGTGTTTCCGCGGGAGAAGAAAAACGTTGCCCCGGTAAGTAAATTTCAACCCGGCCGCATTAACCCCGACAAAAACGTTCCGGCGAAACAAGATTCTCTACGAAATTTAATTTCGCCGTCTCAAATCCGACCTCTCGTTACGCTTGCAAACAGCGGATTACTTTTTACAAGCGAACGCGTTAACATTTCGTCGGCGTCTCACGCCTGATTGCAGCCGACTTCGTTTCCTTCCCTATCCCGTCGTCCCTTTGTGCCCGGCTGGAAATTCGGCGAACGCCACGGAGTCGCGAAGTTGCGTATTACAAGCTGCAGCCAGCGCAGGGTTTCCTTCAATAATGGACCGGGCCAAATAGTCTAATTTACCCGGCGACCGCTCCGCCGGCCTGCCTGAATATGCATGTGTGCCCGAGCCATTCACGACGGCGAAGACGATGGGAGACGACGTCGTAGACGCCCGACCCCTCGTCGACGGAAGTTACACGCCGGAAGCGAACAGACGTAGTCACCGGTCGCACTTCGCGCCCGGTCTCTCCGCTCCGCGAGCCGCGTGCGTGCACGGAGTACACCTCTCTTCATACCTTATTAGGCGACGCGAACATTGTCTCGCGTGCGCTCCAAATTGGGTCAGTTGACGTAATGCATCGCGTACCTATAGAAAGCATCGCGTGTGTTCTCATACTGTATTGAAATTTAGTTTGCTAGAAACATTACGTTCATCTTTCTATT
Organism: Ceratina calcarata; assembly: GCF_001652005.2. NCBI lineage: Eukaryota > Metazoa > Arthropoda > Insecta > Hymenoptera > Apidae > Ceratina > Ceratina calcarata. Next base: position 60,348 of record NW_017152577.1, read on the forward strand.
TATTTTTCATACGCCTGAAATGACGTTAGATATTCTTATGCAGCTTTTACGGATAGGCTGGATATTAGGGAGTTCGATCCGGTTTGATACGTCGATAGCTTCCTCATCCGGAAGCGATTAAAGGAATCTCGATCATCGTGAGCCATATTCCAGGGATAATTCCAGGTGGTTCGCGTCGCTGCACAGATTGCATTTCCTATCGTCATCCGTGATACTGCGAAAGTATCATCTCGCGAGATTTACCTCCCGCGCGTCTTATTCCACTCAGAGGCGAGACGAAAGGATTCTAAGCAACGCGTAGGCAGCGTAGGAACGGAAAACTTACTTTTACTCTCGATTCGTTCTTCGGATTCGATTATGAACTGTAAACTAACTAAGTTAACCGTCACGGGTTGCCGGCTGCCGCGACGCGAGTTTGCGTGCCACGAAACCGACTGCAGCCACCACCGCAGAATTTCAGTCCCGGGGGCCAGCATTAAACGAGTTTCTAATATACATTCCTAACTGCGCCACTTGTGCCCGCTTGATCGGATATTCAATCAGGCTGCGCGTTCGGGAATTTATGGCACCGGGCACTCGACGATCGACCAAATTTTCCGTGGGAATGTTGCCGCCGTCGTCGCGCTGGTTAAGACAGTCTTTTTTAGACTGTCGTGCTCGTGCATTATACAATAGCGATGCACGGCCCTTTTTCATTATCCATTGTGCAAATCAATTCAGTGGCACGTAGGTACAGC
>NW_017152577.1:62165-81417 GCF_001652005.2 Ceratina calcarata
AGATACTTTATATTATAATCCTTGTTTTCTATTATAGTTTTGTGCCTTACAAGTACTTTACCATCCAATAGAAAAAAATTGAAGATTCTTATTTCGTATGTAAAATATGCAGGATTTAGTTCAGTACGAGCTATTAGATTCAAAAGATATTCGGACGCCGATTATAGTCGGCACCCGTACACACAGTACGTCGCGCGGCCGCCGACTATAGTCGAGCGAAAGGGTTAAATATACATGTATGTGTATAACATTCGTATAAAGTTGTAATCATTGTCATCTCATTGTACTACCCCAGTATTCACATGTTTGAGAACACATACCACCTGTCCTAATACCGACTGGACTGAGCATAGCATTCGCCTGTATATTAGTACTATAATCAAATATTAATCCGTTTGCATGATTTGGAAAAGTAGAAGCCAGGAAAATTTTGTGCATGAGCTCGTGACACAAATTGGTTTAAAAATTAGGTTTGTCATCTGAGAGACATTTTGGTTGCGAGCTGTTTGGGTAATACTTCGTAAACTGAAGGCGCATAACGTCAATTTTAGTATTACGTTGAAATGCGTAAATGAAATGTACAAAATTAGCTATTTTCGAATGGAAGTTTGGCTCATAATCCAACTGCGGCGACTGGGAAACTCTCTCGGGTAACTGAAGTTATTCGCGTGGAGCATTTAAGAAAGGGTAGGACGTCGAATCGCGGCGGGCGCGTCGCGTTACTCGTTGGAAAACTTTCCGAAGCTAGCATGATTCCGCTTAGCTCCGGGCAATCTCGACGGCGTATACTTTGTTTGTTCCTAACTGAGCGTCTTTCTTGCCAGAGAGAAATTGCTGGAAATTGGACTCGTGCTCTCGCGAAATCTGTCGCTGGTTTACGACTGCTTAGGAAACTCGATACGTACCTGTACCAATTATCCGGAAACGGTGTTTCGTATACGAGGATCGCGCAGTTTTTCAATCGGGCAACCGAATTCGTCGCGGGGAATCGACATTTACGCGCAACCAGATCTCAGCTGACTCCACGCACGAGTTACCGAGTAAAACGCTTCCGCGTTGCCTCGCAGCATCGTTAAACCGACTTCGAAACTTCTTTAGCCGTTGATTTCCGAGCGAACGGCGAATAAACGTTGAGAATCGAATCGCGAGAACGCTCGCGCATCCACGTAACGCGGCACGTAGGAGAGATCCGCGTTGGCTGAAGAGAGAGGCTCGTTTAACCTCGGCCGGGCCCGAAGGAGAGACGAAGCAGGTTGTGAAAGGGTGGGCCGGGATCGGTGGTCTCTCCTCGTTGCTTCGTTGCTTGCCTTCGACGTTGGATACTGTGTACTCTTCGTATCCGAGTACCCACTCGAGTCTTGGCTCTGCCGGTCCTTTGGCCTTGGACGGAAAGCATTGACCTCGGCGTTCCACTCCGAGAGCACAACCGGTCACGTGGACCGCAGTCTACTACAAAATACGTTCTTGCTCGTTCGTTCTCCGTCTTCCTCTTTCCACGTTTCCCGTTCTCCGCCCTTCGTACCTTCGGCGGTCTTCCTCTTATCCGCGTCACTCTCTCCCTTTTCTCCTTGCCCGGATGCTTCTCGGTAACGTGGACACGCGGTAACGTATGTGCAGGCGTCTTCGGTTACGTAGGACTCTTACGTGAACCTGGAAACGTCACCGTCTCGTTCCTTCCCTCTGGCGAGGGTATCTCTATTTTTATGTCGGTCGATGATGCTTAACTATCTTCCCGGCAGCGGCGTATTTTTATTCGGCCGTCGTCACCGCGTTACGTAAAACAAGGGGCCGTCTCCACGGAAAGGTTACCAGGTTCTGGCACGTTAACTGCACGAGGGGACGGGTAACAACGCATTAAATTGCGCCGGCGAATTAAACGAAGTTACGATCGGCCGGGATCCTGTTTTCGAAATCGAGCGCGTTTACGTGCGTGAACGCACCGTTTCGGCCGGCGTTAACAGAGCCGCGCAGCGTAGCACACCGTAGGCGCGGTGGAGCTCGTGGCCGATGCTCCGTCAGTGGCGCAAAAAGCAATATTGATCTTATGCTAATTTTCCCGGTGAGTTATGAAGGGTTCGTGCCGAATAGGATAATTTATTCCTTTGTTAATGCCAACTTCTGTATAATGCACCCCTCCAGCCATTCGATTCGATGCGGGCAAATCAAATTCCCCGCAGAAAATATATCTGAAACATGCCGCGAGTTTGTGACGCGTTCGTTCTCGCTTTTAGCGCCTCTGTCCAGACCAGTCGTGCGTTCTTTATTCCGCTGCTCTGTCTCCGAGAAAGTATATGCATTCAGCGGGCGGACAAAGCCAGAAAAAGGCCTTGGAGTTTAGGTATGAAAATGTTTGCTCGTTCGCGGGAGACGGCTGTCGGACAGTTTTCCATTGTCAGGAACTGTGAGCGTCTTAACGCGCGCCATCGATCATGCTCCTGTCTTCGCTGTCCAGCGTATTGCTTTCAGTGAACTGTACACACCGTCTCTCGCGTCTCGGGACACCGACTGGGACGGAACATCGGGCGTAGTTCAAAGTTTCGCTCGGTTGAACGTGCATACAAGATACGGACGTACCGCTGCCGTTCCCTTGATTTGTATTTATGGCTCGTAATTCGCTGGTTCGATTATGGTTTACGAGCTCTTACCCAGTACCGTGCTCCGTTGTTGAATAATTCGGATTATCCGGTTCGATAATCAAATGATAGTAAAACTGTCGAGCCCCGAAAGAACTAACGATTCCATCCGTTGTTCACGCGTGGGCGTCGCATGAGAAAACGAGCTCATTGTCACTTTGTCGAAGCTAATCAAGTATTTTGTCGTATCGCGATGCCGAGAGGGTAGGAATTCAGGCGGCGGTACGGCCGTGATTAGGGAGCTACAGACGAGGGATTTGAGGTCGGAGAATTTGTAGTACAAATACGACATGTGGACCGGGCAACCGACCGGTCAGCCGTACGACCGAAACGACCGGTCTATACGTATATAACGACCGGCGTACACGGGCTGGGTCGCATCAAGCGCGCGTAACACGGCTATGGTCTCCTCGTTACAGCTGCACAACTACCAAATTGCATTACTGCAACCGAGGAATCTCTACTCCCGGAGTCTCTGACAGACTCCCGAGGGGATTTCTAAGGTTCTACCTTCTTGTGTCTCCATGGCGCGTACACGTTTCCTGGCCTCAAAGGAGGCGGACCTTAGATTAAGTTCATGTTTCAGGAATCACCCGAGAATCATGAAAATTATTACATTAATCCTTTTAGTACCGGCGAAAAGAACTTACCTAACAATAAGCGAAGAATACCGGGCCGAATCGGCGAATTTGCAGAGGTTTGCGAAAATGCTTGTAAAAACGAAAGTAGAAGTGATATTTACAAAATATAAAAAGCAGCATATTCGGAAATAACGGGAGAATAAAACGTTACGAATTGTGTTTCATTATTTATTGAAAATTTGAACGACGATATATCGTCGTTCGGTACTAAAAGGGTTAAGACATCCGCGAACGACTTACAATCGTCGAAATCACAAAAAATCTGCCCATTTTCGAAATGTATGATGCCCAATAAGAAAAACTTACGAATACTTAGAGTTTACAGTAATGTGATGAAAAAAAGGCGAATTCGAGCCTGAAATCTGAATTGCGAAGAACGAAATGGCGTATTCAAAGTGATGGTTTGAACCGAACTTAAGTCGTGCTAAGCTTCCTCTCCGCAGGTCCGCGCCTTTTATATTTTAATTCGTAAGCTTCTAATCGGAAGTTCATCCTGCTGCTCCTCCGGCGCGCGGGGGTGGTAAATGTTCCTCGGGAAAGATCAACTCTAGGTAATATCGAAGGGGTAGGTGCTGTTGAGCGCACGTGTTCCCAGATTGTTAAGGCAGGCGGCGGTGGCTCGAATACTGTTTGTTTGCTTATTCCTCCAAAGTAAACGATGCTCGAAGTGTGCTGCGTATACGTTGTTTCTCTATCTCCCCACAAATAACACGCGGAAAGTCAGGTGCTCCGGCGTGCGCCGAATGTAGATTCCGTCCCGTGTCGCGCGACTCGTCGCTTCTACAGTGTCGAATGTCTCGTTTATGCTTCCGGTAGTTACAGTTTCGAGCACACACTTCACGGAACGAACTAATGAAGTAAAACACGACAAATTGTACGAACGTAATTTCGCGTGTCTCTACAGTTTGTTTGCACCGCCAAGATCGAAGTTCCGCGAGAGGATATGGAGTAGATATACCATTTGCACTTATTATGATTTATTATTATTATTATATTTACTTATTATTACATATCAAATATTCTCGTGTTAGTTTCATTAAATTTAACAATTCTGCAAAAGCGTGGTGTACTGGCCTCGTCCATTTCTTCTTACTGCCTCATTATTTTATTTTAATTAAGAAACTAGATCCTTATATTTTTAAAAATAATGTTTAACAGACGAATGGTAAAAGGAAGTCAGTAATTATTGTATTTTGTAAGAGCGCGAACTAAGTTTTTCACGTATTTATTTCATATATCATGTATTGCTAAGGATTATGCAGGAATATTAACGACAGAATTCTAAATAATTTCAAAATTCGACAATGATAAAAAATGGTGCACCGAGATTAACATGAAAACCAAAATGCATTATTTATTTACTACCAAGAATATATCTGCTAGAAATATTATAATTCGTAGAAAGTACGTTTTTAAAGTGCTTCTTTTATGGCCCGAGACGAAAGGACTCGCGAAACATAAGCGAACAGCAGCTGAACATCTACCTGTTGTAATAGCATCAGATAAATGGATGGAAATAATACAGGGCAAAGGAAAACAAAGGAAAGAAGAGGGGAAAAGAATGAAAAAAAGAAAGCCGACAAACAGAATTAAAGGAAAATAAAAGAATTAGAGCACAACAATAAAAAAACGCCAAAAATTAAAATCTTTTATCGCAGATAAAAGTAAAAGAAATATTGAACGGTTTATTAAAGTGTTTAGAAAGAAAGAGAGAATTAATGTCTCGATTAATATGTTATATTTGAGACTGTATTGGTATATTCTTGGTTTCTTTATACTTTTTTACCAGTTTATGCTACGAAGACTGCTAAAATGGCCAGGAATGGTACATCTGCCTTACCAAATAACCGAGTACTGTTTCTTGTCAAATCACCGAAAGTATTCTTTATTAGCTGGATTGATTATGCGGACGGAACTCCGAAACTTCTCTCCCCGGTTTCCAAACAGTATTTTACCACGGGGTTGCAAGGGTCGTAACCTAAATTCGTAAATCGTTAAACTACGTCAGAACCCACGAAATTTGATGTTCTCCACGGCATCGTCTGTGAGGGCAACTCTCTGCATTCCCGTACGTTCTGATACAGAACTCCCATAAATGTACGGACGCTGCATGCGAGCGGAATATCCACGCGTCAGTTACAGTTGTACCGAGTATTTTATTCTTCGCGAGAAGCGTAGGGAGATTAGAATCGGATCAACGGGCGTAGGCGAGTTATTAGGATTTTTTTTTTTTTTGGGGACGTGAATTTGATACGGCAAGCGTTCTCGGTGATCGCTGCTGAATGCAGAAAGGTTCGGGGCAATGGAATCATTAATCCGACGATAAACACATCCGTGGCGGCCGGAGTTCCACTGTTTGCGTAACAACAATAACGCCGCAAAACGTTGTGCATCTGGCTGCAGAGATACGCCGGCTGCGCCGGGTCACGTACGTCATTATTGCGCGGTCGATGCAACAAATTTTTTGGCGGGTCAGCTCAATAAAGTTCGGCTGTTTTTAAATGTACGCGCAGCACGAACGAACGGGGCCAATGGGGAGTCGATGGCTTATCTCAAATAAAATGCAGAGCTCGATATGATTGAATATCTCGCAGGAACGACCCGTCGCCCGTATTTTGATTTCGTTTTACGATCGGCCTCGTCTCGCGTATCCCTACCGAATCCACGTTTGTATGTGCGCGTACGTCGATTCCGTCGAAACGTTCCGCGCTGTTTTATTTGAAAAACGGATCAAAATGATATGTGCGAACGTCGAGTGTCCCTTTTATATGCGGACCGGGTAACCGCCGAGGGAGACGGATAATTCGGTCCTTGTGTCTATTAGTCCGGACAACTATCCGTGGGATTCGTAATCTAGTTTCTAGTTTACCTTCGATCGAAGCCACGATCCGCGGTCGTGAAGGCGCCGGGTACATAGGTAACCGGCGAGTTGCAGTTGCGGCAAAGTTCGAAATGCCATCTGTTCTGCGGGCCGTCATTGCATATAGACACGTAGTGATGGAGTAGAATTCGGAATTTCGTTGAAAATCCCTCTCATACATTAGTACGACGGTCGCGTTCTCTATTTTTAATCCTACAATTTCCGGGGGATGATCACGCGCTAATTTCAACGTATGTACGCGTCGGGCATTTTTTTTTTCTCTCTCTCTCTCGAATTATGACCTCGTGTCGAAAGAACGGTGCGATTGTTGCGTTATGAAGTTTGATTAAAATCACGTTAATTGCGGGGGTGGTGAGGGGGGGGGGGCATTAACGGGAACAGCCGCGAATCGTGAGACAAAGTAGAACGCTAAATAGTCTCGTCGCGTCTACGTTAAGTGATTAGAAACAGAGAGAAGGTTCAGCGAACAAAGCACACGTTTCACGCCGAGAAAGCCGCAACGGCGAAACTTTGCTGCATGTTACGCGTGGTAAATTGCCTTCATAACCCGGTACAATGCGCCATTATCTAGTTTACAATGGATACGACTGAAGTTTCTGATTTCATTTACCAGTTTTCGCCGAGGGTAGCTGGTTATGTTTCGTCTTCGAATCGCTCCATCGTCTGCAGATATTTAAACTTCGTAACCGCCGAGAGTCGTTCCATTTGGCTCGCAAAAAATATTGTTTCCCTTCTTATAATGGGTACCAGGCCGCGGCGTCGGCATTAAAGAGTAATATTCCGATAGACAGTAGTTAGCGTGAGTTACATTTTTCGCGATACCGGCAGATGTAATCGTTTGTTTCATGTCTTGAAAGGATTGGTATATTTAGTAATAATACGTTTGCGATATACGTATATGCATTCTATATACAGGGTGTCCCAAAAAAAGTTAGAGCCGAAAAGGATTTTCTCTAATTTTGTCTCTTCCAGTATTACACATGCTTTGAAATCTAAATTTCTATCTTATATGCTTTTCTTGTACCTTTCCCAGTTTCTCTCTCTTTCTCTCTCTTTTCATTCCTAGTTACCGGGAGATGCATAATCGTAGAAACGGAGCGGCGTAATTATCGACCGGGCGGGACATTTTTCCGTCACGCGTACGAATCCGGAAATCGAATGAATCGTCTCTCTCCACGGTCATCGTCCCTCGGACCTTCCAACGCATAACGATAGTCAATTCAATTTGAATCGCGGCCAAGCTCGACAGGACAGTTAATTTCGCACGAATGACGTCCCGGTTTTGTGAATTTGCACCGCGATTCATTCAACCGGATCGTATAGATTGTTCAACCCGGCTCTTCCCGCGTTTTCCCCGCGTTTATAGGAAATCGGTGCAGTCGATCGACCCGTGAGTTCCACGCGAATAAAACTCTGCCTAACGACGCGGGGACAAACGAGGCTCCTCGGACCCGCCGCTCCGACAAGTGCCAAATTCTTCTGTTTTTCCCACCGTTTCTGGTGGTCACCGCTTCCGCGCTCGCCTCTGTTTCTCCTCGTCTCGCTTGTTCGCGACGCGCGCGTTGATTCATAGTCGCTGTCGTTTGAGGACAGAGCTGCGGGACATCGATCTAAAAGAATGGCTCGTTCCTTCCTCCCCCGCGCTGGCTAATTCCGTTAATAAAGCGCCGCGTAGATACACTCGTCCCTGTCCGACGAATTTATTTCGCGCCGCGCCGGTCTAAATAACTCGAAACCGAGAATCTTGCAATTAACGGTATTTCGGCTGGCTCGATGATGGATCGGGTTATGGTTACGCTATAACGAAATCAATGTAACGCTTCGACAGGCATCGCATACGAATAGCTCTCGCGGATATCGACAGTTCCGTCATTGTAATGAGAAGAGTTCGTTTGGATAGAGAAGTGCGCGCCGTCGCCCCGCGGTCGCGTCGGTCTGCTCCCGATAACTATTTGAATTTATAATGATCGGTAGTAGTATTTCAAAGAGTTGTCATTCAGGTGGTATTCAGAGGTAAGCCGCAGATTGAAGAGACTAAAGGAGCTGAATTAATCAATAGACGTTGCGACGTGCGCCGACCGACGGGGCTGCGGGGGAGGCGGCCCGGAATAAAATGTCAGACGTAAAATCACGTCGGTTGAAACTTCCGCGCTGTTTACCGGCTTCCCAAAAACGGAGGACAATGGGATTATTCCTGCTGCGGTAAATGCTTTATTCTCGCTCATCCCCGTGCGGTGATATCCTCGTCAGGATGCGCGTTCGGATAATAAACGAAGACGAATCGCTCCGGGTAATGGAAGAATCAAATAAAGCAGCTGTCACTTCGCGGATTCAAGATTGAACCGCTTATTAACCGGCTCATCCTGAATTATGCCGTTGAAGATGATTATAGATCGATGGGATATCTGTTCTTTTTTTATTTACAAAGGGTTTACGGTTAGATTTAAACGGGATCGTGATAGGTGGAAAGGTGCGAGCCGGGTGCTATCCCGGGAGAAATATTAAGAAATTTGTTCCGGGCGACGTTGCTTTTTTTTCCCATGGTCCATATCACGTTCGCTGTTATGAATTGCTTACCGCGCCGGGGTAAGAATGGGTGTAGTACGCCGAGTTGCTATTCCGGTGATTATCATGATTATAGAGATACGTTTATGGTCGTTTGCCAAGAGAAATGGTAGCACCAGCGGAGGAAAATGATGCGCCGCGGGTTCTTATTGCGGGAAACTATGGTAATCCGGCAAAGTGTGAAAAGTTCCGCGAACGATTATTCAGAGGTGGCGGGAGGAAAGTCGTTTGCTGATGCTCTATGGAGATTAGATCGGGGAGTAAAATTCTTTTAGCTAATTAGCGATACCTTGCGAGGTTGCACCCTTTCAGACGGATAATCCTCTGTGCATCGAGAATCAAACGGGATTAAGTATGAGTCTTTACATAGAAACAATGACTGAAATTTTAATAGATGTTAGACGTAGCATGCTTCATCGCGGCTACGTCCGCATTAATTATTAGACTGCAGACTTTATGCATTTATACAAAAGGTTATGAATAGAAAATTCATTCAGTGCTCAGTGACACAAAATATCAAATGAGAAATGGATATGATTTTTAAAGTAAAAGAGAAATTCTCATGTAGGTTCGATTTTCTGTATTGGTATTACGAATGGTTTATTTCGTTTAACGATTCAAAATTTATAGAATCGTTATCACGTTTTTTAAACTTTTGATAAAACTCGTAGAACCTTAATAGGAGTGTTATATAAAATTAGTCGATTCTATTAATTTTTCAAAGTCACGATTTAATTAATTAATGGGAAACTCGATTTGCTACCATATCGTTAATTTGAGTGACACTCTGAGATAAATCCTAATAAACGTAATTGAAGGTATATCGACAGATCGCGTGAAAGCGGGCGGCGCATGAAATTAAGCATGAAACCCATGCGAGAGATAGGTTTCTATTAATTTCGGTTCAGGATTTCTAAGTATTTACGCACGGTCCTTTTGTAGCCGGTGTTCGCATTGTCACGGTTGGCAGTTCGCGCGGAGTGGCCAACCATGGCGTTACCACGGTTGAATAGCGAGCAGGGATCGAGCGATCTCGCACGCTCGATGGAGTCGCATAAATTAGAAGCGTTAATATGCGTTAGGGCAATATCATCCTGGTTATTCCCCAAGGGAATATCGAAGCCGGCTCTTGTTCGAGCACGGCGGGTATTCTGTTTCTCGTCGTATCGCGATTTTCCCGAAATTTGATTCATCGAATCCCTAAAACTCGTTAATTACACTCAATGCAAATAGAAACAATTAACGAAAGCTTGCGGTATAATTCAATTATCGGTTCCCAGTGCATTTGCCCATTTTTCCTAACCGTCCCCAGATTTTCCGAACGCAAACTGATATCTGTAAATAATCGAATATCCAGTTTATTAATGACGTGAGATAACGAATTCGTAATATCGCAAATCTCGCGGAACGAAGTATTAGATATGTGGCGCGCGTGTGTACGGCGTGATCGATACGAGGTAAACTTATTACGTCCCGTTGGAGACGGCCTTAACGAGTTAACGACGGTCCGCGTTCACCTCGTCCATTCGGCGCAATCGATTCACCGGTAGTCGCATTACCGTGGGAAGAAAAATAATTTACGGATTAATGTGTATGCATAATAAAAGCGGTGTCACCGGCGGATTTTGATTACGGCGGTCTCGGTCTCGGCGCGCGCCGCCGATTGGCCGAGCGGCAAGCGGCGACGGCGGTGATTGGCCGCCGCGCGGAGGTGCGTTCGATAGCCCGGCTCGAACCCCCAGTACCCGGCAGAGCCTCGAACGGGAAACTGCTTCGTTTACGTGTCGCTACTTTCGAAGCTCCGAAGCTCGTCCGGCGGACCGCGTGCCAACTTGACTGTTCGCCTGCCGACGACGTCCTCTCACCCTTTACGAGTCGCGATAACTACGTTCTCACGCGGAACAACGCGGACTCGTTCGATAGATTGGTTTCGTTTAAAACCGAGAGAACCCGCGAGTCTCGCGACTTATTCTTTTTCCTCGCCTGATTCCGGAGTCAAGTCGAACGCGGCGCGGTACCGCGAGCCTCTCGACCGCCGCCGGGTGTCGTTACGTGCTTTTATTGTGACTGAACCCTTTTGTGTTCCGCGAGACCCTCGTTTATCCAGTGCCCTTTTGTTGCTTTTTGAGGATTTTTCATCTGCATCCTGCGGGACCGGACTGGTACGTTGGGGGATCGTCATTTCTGGTGAGTCTTTAATTAAACACTTCCTGCTTCTTACACCCATTAAGCGTTCGTCATTTAACGAGCGTATCGCTCGCTCGCTTCAAATAATTCGTGAACGAGTAATAAATTGAATAAAAAAAAAAGGTTCCTTTGTTGCGTACGCCGCGAATTGCGTCGCGTCATCACAACATTCGGAGTCGAAAGCGCTGGTCATTGAAAAACGTAGTACATCGACCTTTGATATCATTACAAGAAGCTTGTTACTGTAAGAGTAAACACGAAGGTCGAATGTTCCGCGTACCTATCTTGCCTAGCCAGTTATATAATGTACGCGTTCACCGAGAGGCAAATATACATTCGCCGAAAATCGGTCGAGGTTTCGGTACGATTTAAAATCCGGCGCTCAAAGAAACCCGTAAATATTTGCTAACGTCGAAAGCGTTTCACTCGAGACGTTACTCGGCGTCGCCGTTTCCCCGTTGACATTTGTCATGCCTCCGTCCAATATTTGACTTTTCGCGGCTACCGTGATCCCACCTACGAAGCTTTTTCGATTGAATTCGCACGATCAAATTCGTTACCCCTGCGTAATTAAATAAAGAGGTAGCTAATCATGGTTTCAAATTGTATAAAGAAGAATAAATCGAAGTACAATATTTTTATGACGGTCACATAAATGATTATTCTCTTGATTATATATTATAACAGATTAATTTAATCAATATAAGTTTGCTTGTATAAATGGTAAAATTATATACTTGCTAAATGCTGATTCGACAATATGCGAATTATAACGCATATAATTGCGCATAGAAACGAGTCTCAGAAGGAGAGGATACAAAAATACTCGTATAATTCGATAAATCAATGAATGCACATCAAAATTTAAATGCCCTGTCTTTAAATAAAAATCGTGACGAACTTCTCGGACAACCTAATATAAAATGTATTCTTATAAGAATCGCGGAAGGATTATTCTCCTGCTAACGTAGTTGATACTGTACGTATCGTTGGAAACGCGCTGGTTCGACTCGTAGAATATCGCACATTCCCTGCCGGTTCATCGAACCTTGCCCTCGTCTTGGGCTCGTACTACAACCATTCTACTATCCGTTTTCACCCGTTCGGTTCCCGTGATTCGAACCGTGTAGAGATCGGCGAGGGGCGAGGATTCTGCGAATTTCGGGGGAAAAATAAGTCACCGCGATAGCTGGCGAACCATCCGTCTCCCTTTCTCTCGCGAAGAGGAACACGCCTCGGCGAGGGTGGAAATCCTCTCGTCTACCCTCGCCGTTTATACATACTCCTGCACCCGGTGCACCCGGCGTCGTATAAATATTTACGTACACGCGACGACTTCTGCTACCCTCCGTGCGGCAAAAGGATTACCGCGGACGCCTTCGGAGGGCAAAAAAAAAAATTGGATCTCGCGAGGGTGTTATAAGAAGCTTGTAGCGGGTATCGATACTCTATAGGAATTGTCTTGCCGAAAAAATGTTCACGAAATCCCGGAGTTTTCACATAAATTGTACGGATAGGTACGTGCGTCGTATAATAAATCTATTTTCACATCTTCCGCGAGGGAAATCCGTAGATAAAAACGGTGTACGCCTGTCTTTCTCGCGTGTTTCGCCCCATCGCATTGCCACGGAATATTTATAGAATATTACTAGATCTGCAATATGTAGATAACCGCACGCCGATATTGGTTTTACGTTCGTGGATCCCCCGCGCACATGTATTTGTTTCGAATGCGGAGGTAGTCGCCGGGTATCGAGCGGCGCCGGTGGATATATAAATATGTAGCATCGGGCACGATCAACTTTTAAGAGCTCAACCGAGAGAGAAAAGACAGGGGGAGTAGGAGGAGAAGGACGAGGAGTAGGGTAAATTATTTTTTAACGAGACGAAAATTCTTTCGCAACGGATCCGGCATTGTTCCTGGTCGCGGGGAAGGCGGCGCGTGACGTTGGAAAATAAAAAAGCAAACACTGCCCCGGAGTGAAGCATTTTTCTTCTTTCCTTTTTACGAGCGTGCACGCTATCGCGGGCAGACTTGCACGCGAGAAAGACGAAAATCTTTTCTACTCCCCTGCCCGCCCCGATCGTATCTGCGCTCCGGCGGCGTTACGTGTGCGTGTCTGCTCTTTACGTTCCGGCGGAATCGCTGGAGAGACATTTTGCAAAAATTTGACGGAAAATTAAATGGGAGTGCGGCAGGTATAACTGCAGACGTTCGAAACAGAATCCACCGGAACGAGACTCGTTTCTTTTGCCGCGCGTGTCTCTCGGCAGTCGGTAGAATCCACTTTAATTCCCGAGCCCGTAACGGTGAACAATTAAGAGAGCAGAATTTTCTGTGCTCTTCGCGAAAGTTTATTATTCGCGGGAACGATATAACGGTAAAAGGGGAACGCGTTATTACGGAGGCGCCGGTTGGCCACGGGGGAACGGAAGGGGAATTACTTTGTAGTGGGCAGGCGTCCGGAAAAGCGGAATTCGTTAAAGTCCCTTTTCGTTGTGCAACAGGAAACTCGGATTACATCTTATTACACGTGAGAACCCTGTTGCCGTATTATCTTTCCCTTCGTATATCCGCGAGACGCGATAAATCGCGTGCTTCTGCATAATACGTGAGAAACCGAGGGGAGTTCACGTTCGCTCCTCCTTTTTTCTTCGTTTCTTTTTACGCGTGATTCGCGTGACCGTTTTATTCTTCACGAATTTACAATTCAAATCGTTTTAAATTCTCCGTGAACGAACGGTCGTCATAGGTTCCTACGGAAATTTTCATTCCGTTCGACGCGCGTCGCTTCGGTTTTGTATCGATTGACGATCGGCGACGGTGGAAAACGTGCAAAGGGTTCGGAACCGGCAGCGTAGCCCTCGAGGAGGCTACGAGAGGTGACTAGAGTGCTCCCTGAAGTGGCTCAAGCACCGGCGCGAACAGGACTCGAAGAACTTGCGGGGAACCTAATTCGAGGACGTACGTACCGATAGTAGAGACAAGGGCCTCATGCATATTCAGCGTATTTGTGGTCAGAACAGGCTGGTAACTCATTGTACCTACTGGAAAGCACCGGCGTTTGCCTTACCTTGACGCGAAGGGTAGGAACAGGGGGTATGGAAATTGGCGCGAGGGTTCGTTACTTGAAAGCCGGCGCGACAGGTGAAAGGGCTGTCCGTCTTGTGCCGCGACCCTCTTCCTCTCTCAGCGCACCTGCCCGATTTAATGACTTCGCTCTAAATTGAAATGGCCTTGGGGCTCGTTCACCAAGTAAACTCATTCACACACTTTAATTCAATTGTAAACCGCAGTATCGAAACTGGCTGCGTCCATCTCAAGCACTATTCAGCACGACGTTTATAAAGTACAATGCTAATCACTTGGATAGACTCCAATAGCTCATATTATTTTTTTGTAGGAAATTCAATGCAATATAAGTGAAATAGTACAGGTTTATTGTTTCCCTTATGGGGTTACAAGACACTAACTGGCTCTGACCGGTTAACTAATTAGCTCTTATAATTAACACGTTCCGTGCCAAGCCATTTTTGCCTGACTTGTCGTTCAGGCCATTTGATATTTTGATTAAAGATGCACCATTAAATGTAATTATTAATTATTGTATATATAACAATTAAATAAACTTATGTGTTTTGTTCTTTACTGCATCTTGTATAATGCTTCATTTTTTAGGTAGAAATATAGTTTACAGAATTATATTTGTAATAAAATATATGTTTTCAGCGCATTAAATAAATATGACTGCGTGTACCACCGGTGGTACACGTGGCCTGACGATCAAGTTTACCGTGTACCACCGGTGGTACACGTGGCACGGAACGTGTTAACTTACAATTATCTTCACTCACTACTCTTATATATTATCTTACAAAAGTAAAAATGATATCGCATAAACATTCGTAGTGACTTCACTTGCTGCAACGAACGTAATCTAGGATTACTACCTTTTGTATATACATTAAAGTAAAAGTTCGAATAGGGCGCGGTAATTAGGTAATTAGGCAATTAGGTACAAACGGTGTACGGCGCTGATAGCGAGATGTACATTACGGTCAGAGATATATAAGGCGTACGCAGGATGTACAAGGGGCTGGAGGAAGTGCTACCGAAGTACGCAGTCCCGATACACGCCGTTACGATATACGCAGCCATTGTTAACGAGTATTAAAATAAGGTGTAAGATTACGCATCCGAATTACACTACGTTCCGGATCTCCATCGATCCTTCGCTTTCCCGCGAAACATCACACTACCTTTTGTATAGTATAATGTCGATTGCCCCCCTCGACGGCGTCTCGCGAGCGCAGCATCTTGATTCTTCGTTTTTAAAGATATTGAGACGTTATCGTTTTATTACTTATATCCCTCCCCACCCGCGTACGCGTGAAGCTCAGGCTTTTATCTTCTCCCTGACTCGCGACTTCCACGGTATATCCTGACCTCTGACACAACTGGATATAACCGACTGTTTCTTTCAACGACGAACGCATGCGCCCGCTTCCCCCTAGCAGTTTCGAGTTAAGAACATGTTTATCTCGTTTGTAACTAATGGTATACGCGTCAACGAGAATTAAGCGCCCCCGCCGGAGAATGATTTCCACTTTATTGTGAAGGATACGCTTGTCAGCTAATGTTATGGCTAGCAGACGAGAACGAAAAACAGTAGTTGCCGCGTGAAAAATCGTAGTAAGGGTCGACCTGTTATTTTTATCGGACGGATTGAGGAAAGGGCGACGGAGTTTTCGAAGATCGGTGCTCGCTCGTCGGATGAAAGCTCGGCAGGATTTACATATCAATGGGAAATATTTATCGGCGACTCGTCCTCGGAGAAAGGAAAAGGGAAAGAGTGTACCGTCGCGAGTGAGAGTCTTGTTACAGCCGCGAGGATCCGAGCGAACATCTCTCGTTATTTTCAGGATCATTTCATATTTCAAAACGTTCCTCTCTTTGAAAAATAGTTCGACGGACCGTCTTTCCCCGTCCGCGTTTTCTACACGGCAAGAGTAAACCATCGGCTTCGATCAAGGATTCCGTCAAAGGAACGCGTTCCCGACGGGCTTCCGCGTGTTTCTCCTTTGTCTTCGTCGAAAAACACATCGACGTATACGGATTTCGTATTCCACCTCCACCGGGTGGTTCCGCGTTATTTGAAAGAGGGGCCTCGCCACCGAAAATTCTCCGGTTACCTTCGGGAACCCTTCGGCTTCGCTTTGCATATGTTCCGTCGTCGTGGATAATGCACGTGGCTGTCGGACCGCTATTTCCTTCGACCAACGACAATTTTGCACATTGCAGTCACGTAAAGTCTGCTCCCTTTACCCACCGCGCCGCGCCGCGCCGTTTCCTCGCTCCCCTTACCTGATTTTGGATTCTCCGCCGCCTCCCCGAGGTCAAAATATTATTCGCTTCCCTCCCGACACAATCTTGGAATCGTTTTCTGTTGCCCCGCCAACCATCGGTTTCCGCGAGGTGTATGATCACGATTTTTCGGTGGAACGTCGTAAAACCTGGAATTTGAATAATCGTGTTTCTGCGAAACTTTTGCCAGACTTACAATTTTTGTAGTTCTCTACAAGAAGTTCGGTTCTTTATAGTTTACGATCGAAATGCCGGATGTAGGATAAATGTACCACTTTGATAATTTCTTGTACCATACAGTAACGTATAAGTTGCAAAAAAATAGGTATGAAGCGAAGATTATGGCCGGTATTCAGAGTGGTTAATTATATTTAAGATCGCATAGAGATAAAAAAATAAAAAAACTGATCAAGTCTTCTTTCGTTCAAATCAAGTTTTGATTTTTTACAATGGTTAGTAAAACTTTTATTTTGTTTGTTCTTTTTTGTTTTTAATCAATCCTTAACTTAAACTTAAAAAACCTTAACTTAAAAATTGATCCTTAGTCTCGAATAACACTTAAATTAAAATGAGTCTCTTATTCTCGGACAAACTTTTGTGCGAAATGGGACTCTTATATTCGAACAGACGGAGATATTATTGTATCATAATAAATAAGATACTGGTCACAAAAGGTGCAGTGGCCCACAAATGGTACATCTACCCTAACTAAAGTATTTCACCTATAACAACATTCGCAGTTTTCATTTCGTTCTGCGAGGCAAATTGAATTTTCGGTACGTGACTCGCCGGTGCGTGAAACTCGTCGGACCTCGGGGTTCCTCGCGTCGCGCACATACAGTTGATTTCTTGCGAGGAGACGGAAAAGCAGAGACGCGTGGGTGGCGTGTGGCGGGACGCGGAGAGACGGTCGCATTGATTCTCCGCCGAAGGCCGTGGAATCTATGCACAGGGGGTGGTTTTTTTTTCTCCAGCCTTCTCTGTCTTCTCGCAAGAGTCTCTGTCGTTCGATAATGGAGGCACGAATCGAGATACCTTCTGCCTACTCGATTATATCGTGCACACATAATGCGCGTAAATATTTGCGCCGGTGCACGTGCGTGCGTGTACACCCGCGCACGCGTTCTTGCGGTGTGTGCGTAGCTGCGTTCGTGTAATATTCGCGCAAGTAAGGAGTACCGTATATACCAAGCACTGAAACACGGTAGAGGAAGTTCGAGCTAGGTACGTACGCGTATGTACAGAGAGAAGGCACTTTGCGTGATTGGCCGAGCTGCGGGAAGAATGACACGTCTTAACCTTCCCTCGTTCGATTCTTCGCGGTAACTCGTCGATGCTGACCGGGAAAAAGTTTCCAACCTCCGCGAAGTGGAAACCCGGGCGACTCGTTTACTTCGCGGCGTACTCGCGTCGGATAATAATAAAGTTCCTTAAGAGACGATTCCCGTAGGATCTTTGCAACGTGCGCGTTATATTCCGCCACTGTTGGCTTTTCATGAATATGATTTAGCTGTATATCTTCGCGGCGGAATTGCCTCGATGAATTAATCACACGCTGCAGGGCTGCGGTTTAAATTTTGTAGAACCTCGCGAGCGTAAGACGGGAGCGGATCGCGCGATATTATTGCTACAGTGATTGCAAGCTCGGGATAATCGAAGAACCTGTATTCGCTCGGAAATTATTACGACTTCGACTCTGTAAATTATTCTTCGGAAACTATGTACCAGATATTCGTCGGAGGGACCGCAGTATTTTATTCCCCGCGAACCCCATCCCGGGCAGCACTTTTCCCGATTAAAAGGAGCCAATGTCTGTTTCCTTCTGTTTCCTCTCTTTTTACGCGGTAGATTTTCGATCCAAGGGATTCCTTCACATTTATCGGGAAACGATGCGATGCCGGGTTGGGCGGTGAGTAATTTGGTTAGGTGAAGTATCTTCCTCGGGCAATATTGGAAAGTATGCGGCGGTGGCGTATCAACCGGCGCGTTTTGCCTTTTACCATGCGAACTCGACGACGGCACTCTTTCCGATTGAGGGATATTTCAATGGTTTATGGCCCCTCTGCCGCGTTCATTCCCGATGAATATTAATCCTCGTTAAACTGATTTTTAGTCCGCGCGGCGAGGTGTCGTCCGACGGAATCCCTCCGCATTTTTAATCGCCGGTCGGAATTCTAATTATTCCGGGCGACTGCTCGCCCAGCGATATTCGCCTATTGTTTCGGAAATTAAAAGAGATCGGTTCCGAGGTGACGTCTGGCCCTCGGATCGATGACAGGTACCGGAAGGGAGAAGAAATAGGGCAAGAAGGGTTTACGGGTAGGGTAGGTAAAATTGCCTCGGCGAGGAAATATTCCCTCGGCTGCGTTCGTCGCATTCCGCGAGGATCATTACGTCAAATAACAGAAATCTTTCGAGTCCTTCCCATTCATCGTTTCCCTCCCTCGACCTCGGCGATCCTTCCTTTTATGTATCGTCCTTCCGTCTCACGGCGCCTCACTCCTTTGCACCTTGCTTTTGTTAGGCTTCTACAGAATCCTTATGAAAACGTTTGTACAAATTCCAGCTGTATAGAAGCACACGGCTTCGTCATGTCTGTCTATTGGCGTATATTTCTCATACTTAATCGTCAATTACAGTAATCTTCGATTGTGACCACCGAACGGGACAGGGCTTGGCTGGATTTTCTAGAATTGCTTATTGTTCGAGCGAGTGTTGACTGTACGAGCAGGACAATTGATAGGGAAGAAGAATAAACATAAATAAAATTCGATGCTAGTAAAAATGTTTTAACTAAAAAATGTAGATACTGCTATTAGTCTTATAGAATTTTTTCGTAACTTCAATATTTTCTGAGTAATCGTCATGAGTATAAAACTGAGTACTCAGTATAAGATTTCTTACGTTAGACACAGTACCATTTTATTATAAATAATTGATTTTATCGTTAATTATTGATCCTAGCAAAAAATGTTTTAAA
>NW_017152577.1:82471-83826 GCF_001652005.2 Ceratina calcarata
TATTTAATTATGAATTAGTTAGGATGTCGCCTGATGTGCAATTATTGCCGATTTTCAATTCACTTTGGCTCGTGCATAATTTCCGTACGACCAGTTGTATTTGGCGTTGCGTTGGATCGGATTATTTTGTCAAATCAACGAATGTGCCATCGACGCCTGGGTGGATCCCAGTTTTCGAGCGAACCGTGCCACTTGAAGCTTCAAACATACACACGTCCTCCCTGCCTCACCATCTCGCCTGCAGCCATGTAACTAAATCAACGAAACCATCGTGCCACGGTTAATAGCTCAACCGAATTAAGCTCTTCGGTCGCGTAAATGAGCTACAAATTGTCGAAAGCCCGGCTGGTAGGGGGGGCGATTGTTGTTGGAGAGCGCTTAGCGAAAATATTATGTAGCCGCGCGCGCGAAGAATTAATTGTAATTCCTGCCGGTTGTTGAAATCGCGAGTTCTTCGTTTGATCACTGCTGCCCCGCTATTTCCCACCAGCATCGAACGCTCCAGCGCGAATTCGTCCCGGATAATGGACGAACGTTCCTCGCCTATAAACCCTACCGAATATATACAGGTATTAACGGGTCGACAACTCGATGTATGTACTGTATCAAATACGTGCCGCGGTAGTGCCGTGAGCACGGTCGCTATTTCACGGCAAAGCCCTTTTCGCGATTGCCGGGACCAACCGTTGCGTTGGTTACAGTTCGCTCTTTACTATCGGCGAACCGTATTTAAAGGGGACACCGTGTTTCTTTCCGTGGGATTATTCGTCCGGCGGTTTACCCGGAGACGGAAACGCCTGGGGGAGGGAACGAGACTAGGGGTAAAATGATCGCGTACGGAGTGACGCGTAAGAAACCACGATGCTAACAAACAAAAAAGTCGTTAAACGGCACTTAAGCGGCGTTAAAGGTGGGGTTCGCGTTCCGGATACTAACGACGAGTCGTGGAGAAAAAAAAGGAATGAACGACCTACCCTCGTGGTAAAGAAAGAGCCAGGGCTCGTAAAATCTCAGGCGAGACATGTATCGTTTGGTACAGGTGGATTGTTACGTACAGCTGTAATTAATCATTTCTTCATTTAATGGTAAACTATTGAAACGTTTCTCATTGTGAATTGATAACGTTTGTCATTTAAGGATGTATTGGCTATACACTCAATCCCAAAAGTTTATGTACCTTAGAAAAACGCATTTCCGGTAATTAAAAATAGTGCACTTTTCTTCTAATTTCGATATTTAATGAGTTACATATGATTATTTAGCATTTTATTGATGTTGACAAAATCCGACCATCCCAGCCTCGAAACGGCGAACTTTTGGAAAAAATTTTCGTTTTTGCTCAATAACTCTTAAAC